>NC_135094.1:11415000-11510000 GCF_051107435.1 Chaetodon auriga
TTCCCACTCATCTTTTTTGCACCAAAATTACAATTTCCAAACAACATATTTTATAAACAAACATTGCAGATTCTTATCACTGTAATGGAATTATTAAGACACGCAGACATTTCTGGCGTACCATAGATTGACACTCCGGCTTTAACCTCTGGATACTGCAGTGCAATGTAATGTGTGGCGGCCCCTCCCCAGCAGAAGCCCACCGTTCCAACATGTTTGGCCCCACACTGCTCCTTCAGGTACCTCAGCACTGCATCCACCTCTCTGTGGAAGGAAAAATCAGAAAGGCCTCAAAACAAATGCGTACAGGAAAGACAGGTTAATAAATACATACTCTCAAGGTTTTCAAGATAGCAGATCATATCAATAAAACACACCTACAGCTCAGATGATAACAGGCTTTCAGTTACCTGTTTATGTCTGATGGCTTTTTGTCTTTCAGCCACTCCTGAAACTTGGACCAGTCGTGTGATGGACTCCACGGCTCCTTTCCAGCGAAGAAGTCTGGACAGACAGCACTGCTCAGGGCAGCACAATGGCAGAGGAAATCACATATAACTGCCATTTTCCACTCTGCTTAGTACAGTACGCTGATACTTTTACTCACATGTATCCATTGGTAGCCAGCATATCAGCCATGTATCTGGTGTTGGGCAGCTGCCACCCAAAGATGTCTTGTATGACAATGATGGCCTTGTCAGATGCAGAGGGTGGTTTCACCACATAAGCTTTGATGTGCTCTGTCTGGACCTCCTGGCCGAGCCCCCCATAGTCCATCCGATCACCTATATCACAGGGGCATGGCTTGGCTTCATTTGCCATCTGCTGACCGACAGACAGGAACAGACAGACAGACAGACAGAAAGTCAGCCGGAAAGAGGGGATCGCAGGTGGGTTTGAAATAAGAAAGAAAGTTTCTCTGCTGTGTGCTTCCACCTGGCAGTCACTCACACATGATTGTAAAAACATTTACGCAACACAATGACAGAGCATTTTGCGCAAATAGCTCTGTTTTTTCAGTATCTCCTATTCTCCCTTTTCAAGGATGTGCAAATCAAGTTGCACAGATCAGATTCATACCGTATTGTTTGACGATATTCCAACAACAGAGGAAAAAATCCGGAGTCTTTCGCAGGTCTCAAAAGTTGCAGCCAAGTCGGTTATTGTAAAGCTGGTGTGGGATCAGTATCAAAGAATGAGAATCCTGCCGCGACCTTCAAAATAAAAGCTGCAAGTTTCTACAAGAAATTATGACGAACTCCCTGTCATAGCTGATAATCATAGGATCACAATATGTTTATATTATGGTCATGAGTTTAAAATGAGCCTCTAGTTCTTTCTATCAACCCAACCAGAATAAGTCAACTTTGAATTGAAAATCACTCTTAGATTCACACAGAATCAAAGGACTGCATCTTCCTATGCAAGTATGTTTTAACCCACATCAACTAATATAATACCACTGGGCTGACTACCATGCAGAGCTTCTCCTCTGTGTTAAACTTGACTGGTTTTATAGAAAACAGTCGAATTCACACAGAAATTTTAGTTTCATTTCTTGTTTAGGACCTAATATGTTCAGAACGTGGTTGACGCTTGTTGAATACAGCCAGCTCTAGTAAAGAGTACCTCATTGCATATGCTCCCTTTAGGCTCTATCTTCTGAAAGCACAATGTCTCTCTTCACTGTCACACTGATGACATAGAAATATATCTTACCCTGAATTCAGGGGATTCCATCTCCATCCCATCCATTCTGAAAAGCCTCCAGGATGTGAAATGCTAGATGGCAGAAATCTGCACCCAATAGAACTTTTGCGCTGTTCTTTGGCTTGAATGCTGCAGCTTCAATGCATTTAAATTGTACTTCACTTTGTCTTCTCACTCTGTGTGGTTTTATCATAAACTTGCTGTCAAGCTAACATCATACACTTCCGGCACAATTGTGTGTTTGGCTGACTTGACCAAAGTCCTCTGTCGCTGTTTAAGAGCGTCGCATAATAGCAGAGATCTCTTTAAATTGCCCACTTATATAATCTTTTATGCTAGCTTTCTCATGGACGTGCTTCTCAAAAGGCACCGCTGGGATTCGAACCCAGGATCTCCTGTTTACTAGACAGGCGCTTTAACCAACTAAGCCACGGCGCCGGTATGTCGACAATGTACGCAAAAATATTTCATCTCGAGTGATTGTGTTATCCAAAAACTTATGTAAAGTGATGTTGTTAAATAAAACAACAACCATGTACTCCAATGCTTACTTTTCCTTTTTCCAACCAAGACTCACTATCGATCTTTAATGTCCCTAACTACGTCATTATGTCCACATATCTCGCTGAGGCTTTTTTCATGTTTGAACGTCTCACCAGCGAAAAAGCAGATAACCTGTTGGATTGATATTCACCAAAAAACAGAAGATATTAAATATAATTGTAAAATAAAGTAGCAATTAGTAAGAAGTTAATGGTCAAGGAGGAGGGAACGCGTGCTGCAAGGGCAGAAACATGTATCCCAAATTGCGTCTAAAGTTTACGTTACTGTGCAGTTTTTGATACAAATTGCCATAAATGAACAAGTTCTCAACAAAGAACTGATATTTTAAGAGTTATTGTTTCTTGTATAAAATACCCGAGCCAAGTAAGAAATTTCTGACAAGATGACCAAGTGCTCAACCTTCAACTCAACTCTGGTCTCGGTGCAAGTTAATAATACAAAAGTTGTTTGTTCAAACAATGTCCTGCAGGTGTCGCTGTTTCATTTGGCTGGATATTAAATAAACACTTTCTAGAAAGTAAAAGCGAAGAACTTAAGAACATTTTCTGCAGTGCACGTACAGACGTACATTTTGATTGTGTTTCTGTATCATATTATCATAACCGATTTTAAAAGATATAATTTATAGCTTACCCTTCACTAACCACGTGACTGTTGTCATGGAAGTTTCCGTGCCGTAAACCCTGAGCCGCTGCGGTACAGTGAAACTGTTGTGACAGGAGCTAGCAGTGACGTTAGCGCATGCGTTAGCCAGCTCAGCTAGCCATTTGTCTCCCAGGTTTAAACTGTCATTTCAGCAACACATAGGATGTAACGTTTTCGACGTGTAGTGTTTTACAGTAAAAACACGCCGTAAAAATAAAACTCGTTGTTTCTCAGCTAACACGGACTGGATGTGAGAGGACACAACGAAGCAAACGCTGGTGGTCAGTCTGTGGGGAAACCATTTTAAGATTGTCAATGCATCCGACACATAAGGATATACTCGTCTCGCTAGCTTAACTTAGCTAGCTAAACGATATTGTCTGTGTCGTGGATGGGTTCGCTGTACAACGTACTCCTGGAAGAAACGGTGACCGCTGCTTAGCGAACAACATGGATACTGCCGAAGAAGGTAAATATTTAAAGGCGTCGCTTCTTGCTTGTTGTTGGGGTTTACTAGCGTTAGCTTCGTAAGTGCATCACGGGGAACCAAGGCTGCTACTGAGCCGGCCTGCTCGTGATCAACTCAGCAGGACAGCAGAGCTTAAAATCCTGTCAATGCAGTGTGTGTTTATTGAGCAAGACGGGAAATGACTGCTACTAAACGTTGTTATAATGGAGCCCAGCTCAATACGAGAGCTGTTAAACAGCAATGTAGTAGAATTGAAGGAAAGGACGAGAAGTTATTGGTGATGTCATCAGTCTCCTGGTGTATGGCCATATAGATAAGAATACGTTTCTCGCGACTTAAATGTACACATATTGCTTATCTTAGTACCTATCATTACCTAATTGACCCATTTAAAAGACATGTCTGTTATCATAGCACACCCCCCCCTCGCTTGGCCTTTGGCGACGGGTATCATATCATGTATGTGTTTGTTTGTGTGTGCAGCGGATATTTGTCGTGTGTGCCGCTCTGAGGGGACCCCAGACAAACCCCTGTACCACCCTTGTGTCTGCACTGGCAGTATCAAATTCATCCACCAGGAATGGTAAGTGTGTTTGGCTCTTGAGCTGTTGTTAATGTGACCTCCCCTGTTCTCTCCAGACCTCCCCTCCCCGGCAACCCCCCCTAATTTAACATTTACATGTGCATAGACACGGTGAGCAATTAAGCCAAGGCTGGACACTGTGTTCACTTGTCGTCACTCCAAAAACACTAGGTCCTCTGATATACTCTCAGAAATTAACCCGATGTTCCTGTGCATGGCCAAAATAGTGCTGTGTTACATGCACACATTACAATTTATTGTTTCTAAAAGAAGACAGAAGAAAGTTTCACATATTTCCAATTCTTACAACATGATTGTTGGCTCTATGCACACAAGCACAATGTCTGTAAGAATGTCAGCCAAGAGAATACATGGTTTCTTCAATGAAGTCAGTGTTACATAGGTTGTTTCGCATGCTAATATTATAAGAGGATTACTATTATAGTTCAGAATGATAAGTACTTGGTGCATAAGCTGTGCCATGTTATTATTCCTATAGCAGTGGCTTGATAGCAAATGTAATTGTAGAATCACAAAAGGATGCAGAACAGGTTCATCCTCTATTACATCCACCTTTAACAGTATCCCAGATTACTGGCCTGAGGTGTGGTATTGGCCTGGTGAAAAGAACACCAGGCCTTGCAGGTATTTTGGAGATTTTGCTTTGTTCTCATCAGTCCTGTGTGTGAGTGTCACTGGTTACAAGAGGGTCAGGTGGATGGAAATCCCCAGGCAGAAGCAGAGGCCACGTCTGGATTGTTCTGTGGTAGCTTTTTAACCTCTCTCTGTATCCATATTCATTCACAGTCATTCACAAGTTTAGAATAACAGTCTATTGTTTGTGGATAGTATATTTGTACTGAGTGTATGCAGGCTGCCGCTGACCTTAGCTATGTTCACATCTTTCTTTGTGGTTACTTACTAGATATAAATCAAATACAGACAACCCCCCCCCCCCCCAGCAACGCTCAGGTAGCAGGCACACTATACTTCTATGGGCTGAAATTTCATTGTTCAGAGTGACACAGTCAGCGATGCGTTACAGGTGCAGAATTCTTTTGGCAAATCAGGGAATTTCAGGTAATTTCACAAATGACTTGTTTTACAGATGCACACCAGAATATGTGCGAGAATGTGTTGATTTTGAGCTGGTCAGCTAGTTGATGTGGTCAGATTCTGACATGACATGACAAATCCCAGCCGTTGTGTGACTATAATGCTGGTCTTGGTACAACTAAATAAACTACATTAACAAACTAGAAGGGATTTTTTTTCTTCTGTCACACTCTTGCTTAGTTATGGTACATCATACTGAATAATGTAAGGTGAAGTGAGACCTAAGTATAACCCTGTTCTCCTACTTGACAGCTCTTGAATGCTGTCGTTTGCCTTGGATCAGCTGGTGCAATGGCTCTCTTGCATAACCCAGTAGTTGATCCCAGAGTTTAGCCTATGTCACAACAAACTGGGATGTTGTAATTATGGGTGACATACAAGCACACATCAGCGAAGTAATAACTGATACGCCCTGTTTTGTGAACTCATTATCAGAGAGTGAGTGTTTTACTATGAGTGAAACATGACAGTCAGTGTCTGTTGGCTCTTGAAGAGGTTATCACAGCTGAGCGTGTGTCTTCATCACATCATTGCCTTGTGGTATCCATGAAAAAGGTGATGTTGGGTCAACACTATAGACAACACAGGAGTTGTTTCTAGTGCCAGTATGTGGTTGAATATTGTTTAACAAAAGTCCTTGTGAATACAGAGCATTAGAGAGAGTGACAATGTCCACACATTGACTGTATCTATATTTTAAATATTTATTTAGGGATTTTATAGTTGGGTATTTTGACTGATCAAGTGGTTGATGCGAATATCGAGTTTTCCGGTATCTGTCCCCAAATTCACACATGCAAAATTATGTGATAACAACCTAAAGACTCTAATTTTTTTAAGTTGTTGAAATGTGTACTTCTTTTGACCTCCTAAATGTTGCTTTACAGTTTGGTCCAGTGGCTGAAGCACAGCAGGAAAGAGTACTGTGAATTATGCAAGCACAGATTTGCTTTCACACCAAGTAAGTGCTTGTGACATTGATGGATCATCAACTTTAATGTATTGAACAGCTTCAGGTTTCCTAAGCAAGCCTTACAGATGGGGCCATATGGCCCTTTTTTTGCAGCTGTTCTTTTTGCATGTGATTATTCATTTGTTGAATAATATTTAACATTTTTTCACACAAGAAAGATCATTTAAATGCATCAAATTCACTCTCTCCCTCTGTCCTCTTCAGTCTACTCCCCAGACATGCCCTCACGTCTGCCCATCCAGGACATTTGTGCCGGCCTGCTGACCAGTGTGGGCACGGCGATCCGCTACTGGTTCCATTACACGCTGGTGGCCTTCGCATGGCTTGGGGTGGTTCCTCTCACTGCATGTAAGTAGAAACAAATGCAGACCACAGTGACCTCCTCCTAAATGCTGGATTACACCTTTCCATTTGTTTCATAGATATAAAAGTAGATGTTTATTATACCATATGTTGACCTCTTAAGTATAACTTCATATCCACTGTTCTGTTTCAGTATTAGTGAAAGGAAGTGTCTCAGTTTTGGCACATGTGTAGCACACAACACGGTTATTTATGAAGTGACCATGACATAAGCTTTATGTTTTAGCTCACGTTACGGTTTAGCACGATCAAGGGAATTATAGCTTTAGCACCACAACATAACAGGCTGTGTGTGCTCCAAGATATGGAAATCCCATTCAGTACTGGCTAGATTATCGCACATAATTCTCACACATTATGTAAGCTGTTACCATGCAGCATTTTTGAAACATCTTAAATTTCTTTAATATGTGCAAAATGACAAATTTATTTATCTGGTCTCTCTCTGTCTCAGGTCGCATCTACAAGTGTCTGTTTACCGGCTCTGTGAGCTCACTTTTGACACTGCCGTTGGACATGCTCTCTACGTGAGTGATGATACCATCATTCTCCAGTGCTACGCACTCTAGCATGGACAATTAATGCGAAACTTAATGAATGCTGGTCGGTTGTACTTGACTTTTAAAGGACCGTACCAGTGTTTTTTGCATGTTTATATATGTGTTTGTGCTCCCACAGAGAGAACCTGCTTGCAGACTGTCTACAGGGCTGCTTCGTGGTCACCTGCACACTGTGTGCATTTATTAGCCTGGTCTGGCTCAGAGAACAGATAGTCCATGGTGGTGCTCCCCAGTGGTTAGAGCAGCACCAGCCGCCTCCACCAAATGCAGCCGGACAAGCCAATGAGGTACTTTGCATGACTGATTGACAATGAGGCCATGTAATTTCTTCTATTTAAAAATAAAAAAAAAAGGAAAGGATTAAAATGAATAATTGCTCAATGATACTGCCTTCTGAGACTATCATCATGTTCTTCGCGTGTCTTTTATCACTGTGTGCATAATTCAGATTAACCCATAACCCATACATCCACATGGCACTATCCTTGCCTGACATACTTGTACAGCCAATCTTCATCATACAAAATCCCCCTTACTGTCATGTCACCATATTAAGCCATGTATCCTCTCCCCTTGCCCTCAGGCACAAGCAGCAGGCCAGGGAGCGGCGGATGAGCCCCCTGCAGCCCAGCCAGCCCCTGCTGATCCACCAGCCCAGAACGAAGCGGAGCCTGAACCCCCTGATGTCCCCCCCGAACAAGGTGATGACCCTGAGCTGGAAGAAGAGGAGGGAGCAGCAGCTGAAGATGCAGACCCCAACAATGGAGCACAAGGTCGGAATTTGATCAGGAAGTGTCAGAATTAATGTAAATTCATAACAATATGAGTTTTTTTCTGGCTGGTGTGATTTTGGTCAGAGGAGTTGTCAGGCTGTGTAATGGTTTTGATTAGTAGATAAGTGTCATTCATTTTAAGACATGTACTCACATAAGCAAACACTGGCTGCTTTCCATCACATGTGATTCCATCACATTTCACATTGTGTTCTGCCTGGTAGACTGGAGTGCCTCGCTTTCCAAAATTAAGTAGCTTATCATCACAAAACACTGAGAAAGTGCTGTTTGTGCACAAGTGAAATGGAGCAGAACGCAATGAATCAAGTGTTTCCAAAATCTCCAACAAACAAGAGAGCTGTTGGAGCAATGTCTTTTCATGACAGACAACAACAGGGTGTATGGAAACGCAGTCTGAAAGCACTGAGAAACACTAGAACAAACTGCACCACTCGCATTAGAGCAAACAAATAGTTTCCACAATGGTCTCATTTATCAGTTTGCCAAGGCATCACAATTAATTTGAGAATGATACAACGACGTGTCAAAATGCCACCCGTAGCACTCATATCAGACTGATTTGTTTTGTTTTACCATGGTTAATGGTCTGACTTTGCTGCAGACGAGGCAGAATGGCCTGATAATGAATTGTGATTGAATTACACATTATTCTAGCTATGGGGTGTCACCGCAGCTAAATGAATGCAGTGGAAAATTCTCACAATAGGTTGCTCTGCAATTCGGGGCTAACAGATTTATCCAGAACAGCATTAATAATGTAACAAAAACGGCCTCCTTAAGTGTTATTTTTCTGTGTTGTTAGTCAAAGCCAACTCCAAAACATTTGACCAGACCAACACAATACCAGCGTTCTACTTCCTCCATATGATGCACTGTAATAAGCTGATATCTTTTTGTGTAGATGACATGAATTGGAATGCTCTGGAGTGGGACAGAGCGGCAGAGGAGCTCACCTGGGAAAGGGTAACTGTGCATGACATTACTGATCTCCTAACAGCCCATCACCATTTAGAAAACTGCTGTCAGAGGTCTGTCTATTTGTGTTCCACATCAATGCACCTGAAAAACTCTAAATCTTCCATTTCCCTTCTTTAGATGCTTGGCCTGGATGGCTCCCTGGTATTTTTGGTAAGTCTTTATATCTGTAATTGTCTTTTTTTTCACAGATTTGTACGATGATTTTGTAAGTCTCTTATGTCTTTGTCTTGTAGGAGCATGTTTTTTGGGTAGTGTCTCTCAACACACTCTTCATCCTGGTCTTTGGTGAGTAGACTAAAACAAACATTTATCATTGCGGTTATTAAAATGCAATGAAGTTGTAGTGCTTGTATTTCTCTGTCCCAATTTATAAGCCGCCGTGGGATAAATGTCTTCTTGTTTTTCCTCATTCAGCATTTTGTCCTTACCACATCGGGCACTTCTCTGTTGTGGGTCTTGGCTTTGAGGAATATGTAAGAAACTGTTCTCATCAGCACAGCATTATTATTCAGTATTGCTTCTCTTCAACTGTGATTAATTGCTCGGCAATAATTTTGTGCTTTTCTTCAGGTCCAAGCCTCCCACTTCGAGGGCTTAATCACAACCATAGTGGGCTACATACTTCTGGCCATGACGCTCATCCTCTGCCATGTATCCTTTTGACATCAATCCCCTGCATGCCGCTGTATGTCAAACAAAATCCCATCTGCTGTAGTCTCACAGTATTACAAGGACAGACATGTGAAATGTATTCTGTTCGGCTTGTGCGGGTGTAAATGTGCAAGCGGTGTTGATCCTTAACGGCTGTCTCAGGGACTGGCTGCTCTGGTCAGGTTCCAGCGCTCCCGACGCCTCCTGGGAGTCTGCTACATTGTTGTCAAGGTAACGGCTCTAAGTGCATTTCTGCTTTCTGTAACTCATGTGGCCACCGTCCTTGGAAATAGAGACAGAAATATTCACATACTGACATTTACGACCCGAGCACAACACTGAAACTGAGGAGGTTTTTTCTGCAATTGTGCGCAGAAGCCGATTGACTGCAGTTGTTAAACTTTGTCCACTAAAAAACTGAATGTAACATTAAGTGTCATATTTCTGTACGTAAAGAGCTTTTATCGAGTTGTTAATGTAGCTACATATGGTGTAAAGTGTTACTGAGACACATCTCTGCTCCCATTACAGGTCTCTCTGCTGGTTGTGGTGGAGATTGGTGTTTTTCCACTCATCTGTGGCTGGTGGCTTGACATCTGCTCTTTAGTAAGACTCTCTTGCTCTCCTTCTCGTTGAGTTTCAGTACGTCTCTTTTAATCTGTGAAAAAGTCTCATGCTTGTGTTTGAAAGCCCCACCGTCTCTATGTTTTTTATTAAAGTGTTCTCGTGTTAAGTTTACTAAGCTTCATGGTAATAAGGTTCATTTTGTGCCTCATCCTTGGCTGAT
Organism: Chaetodon auriga; assembly: GCF_051107435.1. Taxonomy (NCBI): domain Eukaryota; kingdom Metazoa; phylum Chordata; class Actinopteri; order Chaetodontiformes; family Chaetodontidae; genus Chaetodon; species Chaetodon auriga. The sequence goes on from NC_135094.1 coordinate 11,425,194, forward strand.
GTAGTCACAGTTGAGGGTTTGTTTTTTAGTGACGCATGCTTTTCTGAAATAGTATCCGTGTTTTCTTCGAGCCTCAAAAGGTTCCTCTCATGTCAGTGACAGCTAATCTTGCTTTGACATTTCAGTGGATGCTTGTGTGTTGTTTTAACACAATTTGTGGAAATGAGAGTGGCGTTCTCTACCCTGCAGAAGCATCTGTCACAGGGCCATTGAAGTGGCTTTTAACAGGGCTGTTCGGCACAGAAACAGAAGCAGATGCTGTTGATCGCACAGTTCATACATTTATTAACACAGAAAAACAGAAACACAAACTGGGTTGGACACTTGGAGCGAGTTGCGTATGCTTCTGCGTTGTGGTTTCCTTATCTGCAAGTTCCCCTGTGTCAGTGAGGTTTCATTCTTTGACGCTAAACCAAGTCCCTCTTCGCCTCCAGGGCCCACTTAAGCTTTCCCACCGACGCTACTCATTCTACATATTGAAGTGTCCTTGAACAAGATGCTGAACCCCAGACTGCTCTCAGTGCTGTGCCATTGGTGTGTGAGTGTGTGTGGATGGTTTTCGGTCCTGATGAGCAGGTGGCACTTTGCATAGTTCCCTCTGCCATCAGCGTGTGAATGTGTGTATGAGTGGTCAGCCAGACTAGAAAAGTGTTGTAGAGGTCCAGTCTGCTTGGCCCTTTTTAAAGAGAGATACCGCAGTACTGCCATTAAGAAGACCCGCCTTAACGCTGACCAAACCACGCTGACGTAACTCCGCCCCAGTGTTTCAGATAGCTTGTGGGCATTAGGAAAGCAAAAGAGGCGTGACATGTCACACAGCAGCATTTTACACAGACATGGATTTGGCACTGTTACTATCTCTGCTACTGCTACTATGTGTTATACAGAACGGCGAGACAGAATATCAGCACAACATTCCCGCCTTGAACATGCTGGATAAAAGGGGCTAGTGTAAACCAGCGGGTATGTTTTCATAAACCTGTCCCGAGCCAATCAGCCTGCCTCAGAACAGGTGGAGCAGCGTGCAGCAGAAGGGAACCACGTCCCTCCTGCTCTGCAGCTGTTCACCTGTGAAAAGAATCTAATTGGCCTGAAAATGAACTGCGTGGAATGAGCTATATTTATCATTTCAGTCTGTCCCACAAATTGAATTGAGCATCTGACAAAGCTAGTTTGGTCTTTGCTGTGATGCCGTTGTCAGAGGTTGTCATAAATATGTAAAATATAGAACAGAAATATCTAAAAAGATTAGAAGTAAGACTAAAACACAACACGGATTATGAATCAGTCTAAATGGCATCTTTATCCCCCTGCAGGAGATGTTTGATGCCTCCCTGAAAGACAGAGAGCTGAGTTTTAAATCAGCCCCTGGTACCACCATGTTCCTGCACTGGCTTGTGGGAATGGTCTACGTCTTCTACTTCGCTTCTTTCATCCTCCTACTGAGAGAGGTAAGATCCTGACGGCCTGAAATCCTAATTTTAAAAAAGTCTTTTGCTAACCTGTGTCGTAACATGTCCATCAGGTGCTGAGGCCGGGAGTGCTGTGGTTTCTGAGAAACCTCAATGACCCAGATTTTAACCCAGTGCAGGAGATGATTCACCTGCCCATCTACAGACACCTTCGGCGGTTCATCCTGTCTGTGGTGGTGTTCGGCTCTATCGTGTTGCTGATGCTGTGGCTTCCCATCAGGCTGATCAAACTACTGCTTCCCACCTTCCTCCCGTACAATGTCATGCTCTACAGGTAACCAAATGATGCATCACATAGCAATAGAGAGTCTGAAAGCTGCTGCTTTGTCTCTCTGAAATGTCGTGTGAGGCCGCCTCCTCGTCAGGCCACAATGTCTTACAACAGCACAATAGTGGAAATACTGACCACATCGCCACATGAAAGGCCGATTTAAAAATAGCGAGAGAAGCAAGAGAGCTCAGATACTCAGAAGTATGATTTTGTCAAATCAACTGAGAAGTTGAACAGAAGTCTTAAGCACAAGAGTTGTTCTGTGTGACTATGTTGTTAGTGAGCTGGCTCACGCTGTCGAAATGGCTGTTTCTGACCTCCACCTCTTTCCACCTCTGTACCCTCAGCGATGCTCCGGTCAGCGAGCTGTCTTTGGAGCTGTTATTACTTCAGGTTGTGCTGCCGGCTCTGTTGGAGCAGGGACACACTCGCCAGTGGCTCAAAGGCCTGGTCAGGGCCTGGACAGTCAGTGCTGGATATTTATTGTGAGTCAATAAGTTTGAATCCACCTTAACACATTTTGTTTTTTTTCAATCCTCACCACACGTTTTCTTCTTAAGCCCCTGGTTTTCCTCAGATTGTCACTCTATAACCAAACACATCTTAACCTCCACAGAGACCTCCACTCCTACCTCCTTGGGGAGCAGGAGGACAATGATGCCAACCAGCCTGTGAACAACAACAACAATAACAACCCTCCCCCTGGTCACCATAACAACAACAACAACCCTGCGCCAGCTGTTGGCGAGGGGCTGCATGCAGCCCATCAGGCCATCCTGCAGCAGGGGGGACCAGTGGGATTCCAGCCTTACCACAGACCCCTTCGCTTCCCATTCAGGGTGAGAAAGTCTGAATGTTGTTTTTTTTTAAGTGTTGTTTCTTCATATTTGCTTCTATTTATTCTGTAAAGTTTACAATTCTTAGTTGCATGAATTCCAGCTGTTAAATGAACTTTGTCATTGTTATTAACATACTGTTGTCTGCAAAGACCCACAATCACAATGTGTATTTAAGGCAGCCTAGCCAGTTTTAGTAAGACAGTAAAAAACGCTAAAATTAACACCCAATGTTTTCCAGGCAAATGCAAATTCAGATACATCTGTTTTACAAAGCAAACATACTCTGAAGTGATAATGCACCAAACTAAGTTAACAGTGTCTGAATGTGTTGTTGTTCATATAGAACGTGGTATAAAATAGAGACATTGTTTCCACTAAGTTTCTGTTTAGATTAAGAAAATAAAATTCAAGGGCCACCTAGTAATTGTGGTTTTCCTCACACGTAGAACTGTGCCGACATCGTAGGTACCACTTGCTGTACATCTGAGGCCATAAAACTCAACTACCACTCATTACACCCCTCCTCCTCCACGATGAACCTTTTGGTCTGCTTGTGCACTGTTAGAATTTCCCTACACTTTCCAGTTGTGGACAGTGTAGATGCATTTCTACAGTGTTGCACAGAAAGGGGAATCAAATTCAAACATGTCCAAGCTTGATTACTTCACTTTATTCACTTTTATTCTTGAACTTCTTGTTTTTTCTCCAGATTGTGCTGCTTATAGCATTCATGTGCATCACTCTGCTGGTGGCCAGTCTGGTGTGCCTAACTCTACCAGGTGAGCATAAAGAACAACCAGCAATTTTCTACTTTGTAGGCCCACACCCAAACCATAATGAAAGGGTGAATCCATATTATATATGTCTGCATCTGCTGTTCTTTTTGAAGTTCAAGCTGAAATAGTACTTTACTTCCTGAGGCCTGAGGATCACCGTCCAGCTGGAAATAGTTGAAAAGTGGTCATGTTTGTTTTGTCACGTGTGTGTTTTAGTGTTCACCGGGCGCTGGCTGATGTCCTTCTGGACAGGAAGCTCCAAAATCCACGAGCTGTATACGGCAGCCTGCGGCCTGTATGTCTGCTGGCTGTCTATCAGAGGAGTCACTGTGCTGCTGGCCTGGATGCCCCAGGGACGCACCGTCATCATGCACAAAGTCCAGGAGTGGACGCTCATGGTGGGTTTCAGTGAGCAGCCTCCGTTGTTGCCAAACACCAAAACTGGGCAGCAGATTGGTGTGGTAATTAACTGCTCTCTTTCCAGCAATTAGATTGTCTCGAGCCGGACCTGAATGTGATGTTTTTGTTAAGTGGTTGGCTGCTTATTACAAGCTCATTAGCCGATATCTCAGATGTACCCGCAGCTGCCTTGGAGTAATATCCCAACCCTGTAGCTTTTACTCAAGTCATTAACTCTGCCACTGCTGCAACAGTGTTGTGCCAAGAAGGACGAAATCTGGCACTATCAAAGGGGAATAAAACTTAAACTACCGTACTACTGCTTTATTTGTGCAGATTCTGAAGACCCTGGTCGTAGCTCTGCTGGTCGCTGGAGTCATCCCGCTGCTACTGGGTCTGCTGTTTGAACTGGTCATTGTGGCTCCTCTCAGGGTACCCCTGGACCAGACACCCCTCTTCTACCCTTGGCAGGTATGACTTTTGGTGTTTGTGTTGTAATTGTTCCTTCATCCTGTGTGATAATAAGAATTCCCAGTGCTTGTATCCATGTTCACCCACACTGATAACTCTGTTACGCACAGGACTGGGCTCTTGGAGTGCTCCATGCCAAAATCATTGCTGCCATCACCCTCATGGGCCCTCAGTGGTGGCTGAAGACTGTTATTGAGCAGGTGGGTTTTAGATGGATATTACCCTTTAGCTAAACATGTAAACACCTTATGATGCTATGTGTTCTCTCTCTTTCCAGCTGTGAGAAATAGTTTGTAGTCTCTCTCCACCCTCCTGCACCCGACACAGCGTAGTTTACTGGTAGCCTGCAGATGCAGATTTCACTGCTGGAGTCAGTGTCTTACAATGACCCTCACTGTCCACCATCACGATGGTTATCTTGCAGCCACCTTAGTGTTTCTTCTGGTAGCATTTATCCTTGGTAGCAGGGTTTCACACAACTCTGCTGCGAAGAATGCAGGACGACGCCGGAGTGACATTGCATAAAGGACCTCATGTGTCACCTCTGTGACAGAACACAGTACACTGTCTTTCAGTTACTGTCATGCTTATGTCGCAATGTTACCGCTGACGAAACTTGCCTAACTACCTCATAGCATGCACTTTCTGTCACTGCTGCAATGTGTTGGCCGCAGGAGAGATTCACTTCCCACAAGAAACCGACTAGCCTGTGTTACATATTCAGGTTTAGGTTAGCCACAAGGCCACCTTCCTTAGAAGAGAAATGGTGGCTTTTTGCTGGTGAGAAGAATCAAGCTGCTGTTGTAAAGTACCCTTCTGCCATCTAGTGACTCTTATTTTTGTGTTAAACAGTTCGTTCCCAGCTGACTGGTGAAATACGTTATTTTTATTACATTTTAAATAAATTATTCAAAGGTCCCCTCCACACATGTACTCAGGCGTACATAAAAATGTCTAATGTGTGTCTGATGTGTATTTTGCAGAACAAATAGTAGAATCACCACACTGAGTGCCCAAAATGGCACCTACTCCATGTCCCTCATTAAAATTTCCATAATATATAAATATTGGACCATGATTGGCTTCCAGAGAGTTGATGGTGTCACAAATCATGCGTGTGTCAAACTCTGCACAGTGAAGAGAGGCTATTCATATTCTGTATGCAGTATGTTAAAAGAGCAGCGGGGCAGTTCAGTGGATAGGCTGTGCTTCAGCAGGAGAACCAGGATTTAAGCTCCCGTGTCACTGAGCCCAGAGATCCCTACACATCCATAGGTGCTGTTTTGTAGCTGACTTTGAACTCTACATTGCAGTTTTCAGTACAGTATAACAACTGTGAACTTTCGCTTTAGGTTTATGCAAATGGGATTCGCAACATTGATCTCCAGTTCATCATCCGTAAACTGGCAGCTCCAGTCATCTCAGTGCTGCTGTTGTCTCTGTGTGTGCCGTATGTGATCGCTGCAGGGGTGGTGCCTGCTGTTGGTGAGTGTTGACTACATGTATACCAATGATAAAGTCTGTCAGTACAAATTTTGTTCTCTGTCAGTGTGTTCATTTCCCCTACTGGAGCACCACCCTGAAACAATGTATAACCTTTACAGGAGTTACTCCAGAGATGGAGATTCTGATGCAGAGGAGAATCTACCCCTTCCTCTTGATGGTGGTCTCGCTTATCGGCATCCTGTCCTTCCAGATCCGACAGTTTAAACGCCTTTATGAACACATCAAGAACGACAAGTACGTTTTTCATACATCCACTCTGTACAGGCACAGCAGAGGTGACACAGACATACTGAATAGATAAGAAATAGGCAAATCAAACAAAATAAAACAACACCAACAAAACAGAACAGCAAAAATCACCTGTTCACAGCCTGCTTTGCATATCCAAAGCAATGTCTGTTTTCAAGAGATAAGAGGCATAGTTAAACATGCCACATGAGAAATAAAAGGCAGTCACAACACATCAAATTTCAGGGTGGATCCCTGCAGCGAGTGTCTTGTTTTTCAAGTTCATTCATGTTTCAAGGCTGCAAATTAAAGAGGAAAAAATGTCATTTCAGTGCTGGAAAGTCTGAGTATCACTATCATCTCTCTCTTCGCAGGTACCTGGTTGGACAGAGGCTTGTCAACTATGAACGGAAAGCTGGGAGAGCAAGCTCTGTCCCGCCCACCAACCCCATCGCAGAGTAGAGTTTTGTGTCACCCGTTGCCACATTTTTGCACCTGTTACCCTGCGTACATCCTGTCTCCCTGACCCCTTTTTTGATTTTCAACTCAGTCCTTGAACCGTAATCCTTTTGAATCTCCTGTGGATCTTGGTGGATTTGATGGATGTTATTCAGTTTCTTGAATTCCCTTTCACGCCCATCAATGGTGGGAGTGGGGAAATGTATTATAATCATAAGACACCGGAGGAAATCCCCCTCAGAGGAATGGAGTAGGCAGGAGGGTGAGGGTTAGAGGTCTGATTTGAAACTCAACATTTGTATTGTCGTTCATGCCTTGCTTTGTAAAGTGCTGCCTGATAATTGTACATGTGTAAATACTTTGATCGCAGACTTTGTCTTAAAAAAAAAAAGACGGACATGGATTAATGCAATGACCATTGTACATCTTAAAAGTGTATGTATAATTTATTAAATCAAACTGACAATTTATGTTTTTCTTTGTCTGTGGTCTTTAGATGAGCAGATTCCTTTATCTGTGGTAGGAATTCACTGGTCCAGTTTTTGTCAGTTCTGATCTCATACCTGAATTTGGGAACTTGGAGAAAACAGAACCTTCAAAATAAACAGGAATCAAAATTGCTTTTAATAACAATCGTAAACTTTATTTGCAGAGCACCTTTCATGCAGGAATTGTAGCTCAAAGTGCTTTACATGAAAGAGATCACATGCACCAAGTTACATTTTATCACATTTTATGAGTTCTTCAATAGAATTAAACAGAGAATTGAATACACGATGCAGCTACTTGCATCAATATCGGACCGATAACAGTATCAGACTGATGCATCCCTTTAAAGTGTAGGTGTAGGTGTCATTCAAAGATGAGCATTGTCTCGGAGCCACACTCCACACAGCAGTTCTTCATTCAAATCTGAGTCAAAAATTACTTTAAAGTCTTGTTTTCTGAATGAATTAATTAAAGACTGTTTGAAGTCTTTGAACTTTGAAGAAGATTGATGAATTTTTCACATCATTTTGCCCGTGGAGATGTTTAGATATGTGGAAGCAGGATCAATACATGACTGGCGGAGGTGTGATCGCCTCATCCTTTGGTATGAGAGGAGCATTTAGTACAATTCCAAATTGCTCTGCCAGAATACCCGGTATCTCCTCATCTTTGAGTTCCCTGGTTGTGCTTTGCAGCACTCCCCCTGTTTCCTCTGACGGAAACGTGACGCTGGTCAGTCTGCGGCCAATGTAGGTGAGCCTTCCGCCTGGTTTTAAAGCCATGCAGAAGGACTTGCAGAATAAGAGGGAGGATGGAGAGCTCTGATGGTACTGGCACATCTCAGCGAAGTCCTCCAAACACCGAGGTTCAAGGGTGAACTTGTAGATCTCTATCCAGTCTCCATCCGGCCCTCGATTCTCCTCCCGCTGCCACTCCAGAAACACCATCCCCGTGTCCTCTCTGATGCGGTACACCCGGTGGCCCTGCTCCTGGGGGGCGCTGGTCTCCAGTGAAAGGGGGGTGCTGAATCCCACAGCTCCGACCCCGACGTCGCACAGCCAGCGCTGCCCATCGAGGTTCACCAAGATGATCACGTGGTCAAAAGGTGGCCCGTACCGGCCGGTGAGCTTAGTCTTTACCTGGCCCGACAGCAGGGTTACCTGGAAGCCCAGTTTCTCGAGCAGCCACGAGAAGAGGCCGTTGTTCTCAAAGCAGAAGCCTCCTCGGCGATGGTTGACGATCTTGTCGTAGAGGAGAGGAAGGTCCAGCTCGACACGCCCGCCGCTGTGCACCGTCAGGTTTTCAAACGGCACCGACCGCAGGTGACAGATGTGAACCGACCGCAGCGCGTCCAGGCTGGCCTCGGCTGGGCCCGCAAATCCAATGCGAGACAAGTATTTCTCCAAGTCCATCTCTACTTGAGTCATTTTGGCAGTTTCTGTGAGAAATCTCCTCTTAAACTTTTAGCCTCAACTTCAACTGAATTAACGCCCCCATGTGACTTTATACCCAAGTTCATTGTCCAGATGAAATCACGGTTCCTGTGTTTCGGTTTGATTTTCTCTCTGCAACTTCCTGAACTTTGATTTCTCCTGAGAGCAAATTCAGCTCCCTGCGACATATCAAGAATCCAGGTTTTAACAAGTTTAATGAGTATATAAAGAGATTTTTGTGAATTCGTCTAGGATAACCTCGTTAAAGAGCAGTTGTGAAATCGACGTTTTCCCAGTTATTGATTGACCGTATCCAGACCACTTTTTGTCAGAAACTTTATTGATCAAAAAAAAAATTCCCATTTCCATTTCTCATTTTTCATGAATGTTAAATAGGGCACAACGAAATCATATGACCAGAAACATAAACTGAGAAGGACGAAAACTGAGCAAAATAAAACACAGAATACAAAATAATACAGTGATTTTTTTTTTTTAATTGTGTGTGTATACTGTATTTCATTTTGTGTCATTTTGTGGAGTTTATCAAATATCAAATATGTAAAGTCATGGAGGTTTTCTCTCATTAAATAAAATGAATGCATTTTTCCCTAATAATTTGAAAACTTCACCTCAAATCTGACCCAAAATTTTGCAGTAACAAAAACATTCACCAGACATAATTTATGCGGGTTCATTACCTGTATTTTTTACGGTAAAAGGAGTGTCTATACGTTAATAAACTGGCTTTATTTTAATCCATATCTTTAATTAATTCCCCCAAATATTTTCACACCTCCTCCGGTCTCCCTCCGCTCCAGTGACGTCACACACCGACACTCCCTTTCCCCCAGTAGAGGGAGAAAGATGGCGCCCACACACGTACTGAGATGCTGTCAACGGGGTTTAGCATGGATACCTGTGATTTTTATCGCCCTGGTCGTCTGCTGGTCGTATTACGCCTACGTGGTGGAGCTGTGTATATGTAAGTATCCGTCCTGCCGCAGTCTGCTGCCTCTTTAAAGCCTCGAACCGCCGCTGTTTTCACTCCGCTGTCCACACAAACACACCGCCGCTGCTGGCCAGCAGGAAGTAAATGGACTGCAGCTCAACAATGGGGCTGGCAAGCCCGTCCAAATCTAGATACAGCTAATTATATGTTAGCTGCCAGCGCTTTGGGCTGCCATGATCTGACGGCGAATTGGTTTTGGACAGAGAAAAACTTTGACCGTGCTGGTGATTTTGCTGCCCGTCTGTGCTGTTAGCTGTCGAGCTGAATGGGGTCTGCGCGGAGGATTAAAACGCGAACTAAACGCCGTTTGGCTGGCAGAGCACATGAATACTTTCCCTCAAGCTAGACTGTCGGTAATTAGCTTGGCTCGGGTAGTTCGTTGTATGAAAATGAGAGGAATTGTTGCTAGCATTGTAGCTTAACCGAGGGAGAAAATGGTCTGCTGAATTGTGAATGACCAAAGTTTTCCTATCACAGATACCACCACGCCAGGTCTGATGTCAGGGTCTACTTTGATGTACTATAATTAAGGGATATCAAATGTGCACCTCCACACACACACACACACACACACACACACACACAGATTTGGTGTCAGGCAATCCTGTCCTAAAACACTAGATTAGTATTTCCCAGCCATTGTTTGACTTGTGTTTCCATTAAATGAGGCAATGTCTGAGTGTGATCCCCGTGATACCGATCATATGCTTTTACTGTGCTGATGAGCTCTGAGCACTGATTTTCACTTCTCAGATTGTTTCATCTGAAGGATTTTCAGGCCTGACAGTATCCAGGTGGAGCTCGTCCATTTCTGAATCACAGATGTTCAAATACCCATTTTTCTGAGCACTTTAAAGGACCTTTCCTCTCCCAAAAACCTGAGACTGAAAGTTCTTGAACCAGGAAACAGTAGTCTAGAAAAACAGTCTCCTCACAAGGTGTACGAGAAGGGATGGGATCAAAACTGGGAAACTACTGGGCAAACTCCATCTGCAGCGCACGCTTGTGTCACATGACTGAAAACCTCAGGGCAGCCGCTGAATGGACCCTGTGGTTAGATTATGTCGGCTGGAGAAAGTGTGCACACAGAAACGTGGTCTTGTGCAGCGGAAATTTGTACCACTCGACCAGATTTAACCCGAATGCTAAACCCAGATCTGTATTCACTGTGTGTAACTGTATAGATGTGAGCATCTTCCTTATCATAACATTTTCTCCTGTTTTTCCTCCCACAGTCACCATCCCAAGTATAGGAGAGCAGAGTAAGTGTCTTTGAGGAATCAAAAGAAGCTTTATTTCACACTTTGTGAATGGGCGTTTACAGAACTGGGCCAGTTTGCTGTCCGGTGAATTATGCTCTGTACACTTAGCTAAAATAAAAGGGCTGGCTCAGAAAACACGCTGCCTCAAAGTGCTGAGGTCGGTCTGCCTGAAGCAGGGAAGCTCCTCATTCAGCATTAGCTTTCCTCTCTGCTTGATTTAATATGTAGATGCTTCAGTGTTTCCACATTTCTCAAGTGACAGCAGCAGTTCCTTGTATCAGCTTTTTAATGGTGCTTCATGTTTTCCCTCCAGTTGTCTACCTGATCTTCTTCCACCTCTCCTTCATCATGTTCGTATGGTCTTACTGGAAGACCATCTTCACCAAGCCGGCCAACCCCTCCAAAGAGGTACAGTAACCTGATTCTCCAAAGCAAGCCCACTCTGCACGTCTGCAACCTGCCGTTGATAGGAAGTCAAATTGATTGACGCTGTAAAATCTTTTTTTCCTTCCAGTTCTGCCTGCCCAAGGCTGAGAAGGAGCGCTACGAGAAGGAGGAGAGGCCGGAGTCCCAGCAAGAGATCCTGTGGAGAGCCGCCGCCAGTCTGCCTCTGTACACCCGCACAGGAGCCGGAGGTACGTCTAACGTGTGCGAGTGTGTCTGTTACCGCCCCTGTGCTGGAGCTGTCCAGTGACGACATGTCTGTTGTGTTGACTCCATGCAGCGATCCGTTACTGTGACCGCTGTCAAGTTATCAAGCCAGACCGGTGTCATCACTGCTCCGCGTGTGACATGTAAGAAAACCAAATTTATCCTCGAACCTTCGCTCGCTCTCACGCTTTAAAACGATATCGACCTTTTCTCACACTTTCATAATCTCTCCATTTTTTTTCTATCCTCTTGCTGTGTGTGGCAGGTGTGTGCTGAAGATGGACCACCATTGTCCCTGGTATGTAAGAAGAGAAACACTGTGCAACCTGCTTTTTCTCCTCTGAGTTAAGCCGGCTCACACCTCATGCAAGGCATGCAGGCATATTTGCAGCAGGTCCATCAGCTGCTCCTAGAGACAGAAATCTGATAGTCAGCAGTTCCTCATGCTGTAAATAATAACAACCAAGAACAAACTGATTTCTGATCTCATTCAGCTATTGTCATCTTTTCTCACCTGTGGAAGACCTCATTGTTCATGTTACAAATACTTGAACTAGACTTGTTGTAACTCCAGCATGACGTTGCCAAAACTGTTCCAAAACAGCTTAATTATCCGCATGGATCTGGTTCTCATGCCCTGTAACCACAACACAAAGCCTCTCTCTTCTTAAAGTTCACACTGATAAGATTTCTTCTCGGAGGAAGTGATGTCAAACCTGACCTTTCTGTGTTTGTGCCTTTTCCAGGGTGAACAACTGCGTAGGATTCTCCAACTACAAGTTTTTCATCCTCTTCCTGGCCTACTCGCTGGTGTACTGTTTGTTCATTGCAGCCACCGTGCTGCAATATTTCATAAAGTTCTGGACAGTGAGTAACGATGCGCAGACGCGCTCACACTCAGCATGCAGTGAACGTTGCAGGGGATGCAGAGTCGGCTGAGCATCCTCTGAGTCGGTTGTGCATGGTGCTGCCTTCTCCTGCGCTGAGCTGTGCTGCCCCTCTGTTTTCTCTGTCCTCCCTCACCCTTCACCCTCCGACCTCTCCCTCTGTTTCCCCCTCTGTTATCCCCAGTCCTCACACACTGGGTCATTGTTCTCATCATCTCTCCCTTTTTCTTTCTCCCCTCCACTATCAGAACCATCAGTCACACCACTCATGCGGTCGCAAAACACCTCCTCCATTTCTTTTTTTTTTTTTCTTTTTTTTTTTTTCTGTTTCGTAGCCGTTCCGCTTCGATTTCCTCTCATCTCTCTCTCTTTCATCCCTTTGTTCGCTCCATTCTGGGCACACTTTGTACATTCACCCACTCGCTTTCTTTCATTTTTTTCCCCCTCTTTCACCCAACTTGGCCTTGACTTGGTTTGCCTGCTGATTCCTAAGTGCTTCCTCCCCTCCCACCTGTTCTCTCCTGGTGTTGCTAACCAGTCTTGTTTCTGTTTGTACTAAAGCTTTGCCGGAGGAAATCGGCAGAGAACTGCCCAAAGGTAACCCAGCTGTCCTCCAAAGCGTTTAGTGTTGCTCTGCCTCACCACCGTTGTCTCGGTTTTTGTGGTAATGTGCTTACAGTGACGTGGTTCACGTGACCCTCTTTCTCTGTTACTCTCCTTTTTCATGTTCTCCCTCTTCTTTCTCTTTCTCTCCATAAATAACGTGAATTTGTCATTGACTCCTCCTCCTCCTCTGCTCCCCTCTCTTCCCCCAGAATGAGCTGCCAGACACTCACGCCAAATTCCACGTTTTGTTCCTTTTTTTTGTGGCGGCCATGTTCTGCATCAGTATTCTGTCCCTCTTCAGCTACCACCTGTGGCTTGTAGGGAAGAACAGGTCCACTATAGGTAACAGACACTGAAATCAACAGAGGTTTCAGCAGTATTGTAGATGTACATTTGTCATGCTGGTTGTTTCACGGCGTCTGTGTTTGTCTTCTCTGTCCACTCCTGTCCCTCCATGTTGCTCCGTCTCCACAGAGGCGTTCAGAGCACCAGTCTTTCGGACAGGTTCCGATAAGAACGGCTTCTCTCTGGGTTTCCGGAAGAATATCGCTCAGGTCTTTGGAGACCAGAAGAAGTACTGGCTGCTGCCCGTCTTCACCAGGTAAAGGAAGCGAATCCTTTATGGATGCAGAGTAATATCTGCCACAGGTGTTTTCATGCAAAAGAATGAGTTGAAAATGGTGGCTTTCCTGCTTTTAAATGCATCTGATCCTGAGTTTCTCTGTCCTTGTTTACCACAGTCAGGGAGATGGTCTGACGTTCCCGACACGGCTGGTCAGTGCCGATGTAGAGCAGGCCACAGTGACCCTGCAACCAGAGCCCAGTAAAAGGTGATAAATCTTTAGGCAGTAAAAGATATGTTATTTGACACGAGGCTCTGAAAAGGATTTATGTTTTGGAGAGGGGTTTTGGATGCGCTGATCATTTTGTTGTTTTATGTGTTGGGCATGCTTCCAGTACTGCTGATGTTCCCGCGAGCCCCCTCAGCGAGTCACAGAACCGCCTCCTGAACAACGACCAGCATGCCAACAACATCGGAGACCATCTGGCTAATGACACCCTCAAATCAGGTGAGCTCACAGACAGAATTAATACAAACCACCCAGTCCCCCAGTCACACCTGGTATTAAAATGTGATCTGTATCCCAACACGTCGTCCAGATAAGGAAAAACACATTAATGCAAGGTGATTGAATGTCATCAGATCTGCCTCACCACACCTGGAGGTCGTCTGGATGTTCGACTCTTAGGCGCTGGTTTCACAACGTGCAGATATTTGTGTTTAGCAAACATAAAACATAACTCGTAGAGGTGAACAAGACGCGCCCTGTTTCTGTTTGTCTTCACAGCTGATAGTGAAACCATTACAATCTCCATGGAGAGCGAGTCCTAGCCAGGTGAGTACGAGTGAAGCGGCCTGTGTTTGGGTGCTGCTCTGCACAGTTTTTACAACAGTAATGTAGCTAATCATCCTTGTTTTGTTTCCTCTCTGCCGCAGGAAAAACTCCTCAGTCATCTAATACGATGCCTTAAGCAACGCAACAGTTTGTCACCGTGGCAACAGTCTCCCAGCGCAGCCTCACCCCCACAGACCCCGTCAGAGTAACTATGGAAATGCATTTCTTTGGCCCATCGCAGTGCATTAATGCATTTATGGCATTTTTCCGCATGCAGTGCAAATCTCACCCCCCCACGGGACATGTGATGGTTGGTTCCCTCTCTCTCACACACACACACACACACACACACACACACACACACACACACACACGCTAACAGTCACACATGCAAGTCTATACATATTTGCTTGTGTTGTTTAGTTTTTTCCACATCTTGAGCATTTGACGATGAGAAAAATGAAGAATCCTGGAGGGGGTATGAGCTACTTTTGATGTTTAAAATTTTTGTGCCAAAAGCTTCCCGGTCACACCAGGACTCATTTTCTGGGCGCAAAGCTGCAGTGAAGAGCTTATTTTGAACATTTCTCTATCTCATGTTTTTAGAAAGGCAGTACTTCTGGCAGAGATGGATCGGTTTACCCGCGTGACCTTTTCTTTTTAACTCTCGTAATGTTGGAGCGCATCTGTGGTCCGCACCTTTTCAGATGGATGTTTCCCACCAGAACCCGGACTATCTTACAGAGGACTCTACAGCACGGTTCAGTGGACTGAACCAGTGCAACACAGGGAAGACTGTAGCTGGGTTTTGGATGGCGTTTTGGATATCAGAGCACAAGATGGCACATTTGCACTTTGTAGATTATCAATGTCCATCGAACAGCGTGCTGCTTTTTTTTATCATCTCCAAAAAGCATCCCGGGTATAACGGATGTTGAATGATCATGTGATTTATGGCGTATTGTTGGCGTGTGTGAATGTGTTTAACAGTTGAAGTGGCAGTCTTTTCATTTTTTTCTTTTTTTTTTTTTTAAGAACTAACAGGAACTAAAAGAATCAGCTTTATGTGTTTTTGTGGCCAACTCGTGTTAAAAGATGCTGCTTTTAAATGGACAGTTTGACCCGGGAGATATATTTCACACAGTGCAATGTGCGTCGTCCGTCACTACCTGTTCTCTTCGAGTCAGTTAATTATGTCACATGCCGATCAGTGATTTTTCTACAGCTTCAACCTTTACTAAGACACTGACACTCATTGCCAAATAAGGGCTCTGACCTCTGAACCTGAAGTGTTTACAGCATCCTAGCTTTACCCTCACTGGCCAATGTCATCATAACCAAATTCTTTCTACCAATCGTAGTGGCGCAATATTTTATGCAAGGCTCATCTGTCCCTCCTGCCTGTAGTGGGCCGTGATGTCCTTGCAATACCAGTGCTGGCCGGCAGGTGGCGACAGTGCTCCTGCTATCTGCCCTCATTCAGATGGAGATTTTTCTCAACTTTATCGCCGTGTGGCTCAGGGCTCAGTTCACTTTCAGTCTAATTTGCAGGTGCAGCTTTCTTCAGATTTAAATCTTGTTATAAGACGGCATTAATATGCATTCTTTTCCTGTGATAACATCAGTGTTTAATTTGAAATGAAAGTGGATTGAACCCATCAGATCTACTGTAAAATAGAGGCGTCGACGACTTTGTCTACTCAGTCTGTGCTGCAGGAGTCAGCTCAGCGTTGTGACCTTGAACAAAGGAGCCTCAGCTTGGCTCAATCTTAACACTGGCTCGTATCAGGGTTGAACATCTGGTGACTCAGAGGGTCTAACAAAATCTGTAAAGGAAGATAGAATGGGTTTTCATGACTCATGCATATCACAACATGTGTTTAAGAATGGACTACTTCAGTATTACCAAATAACAGTTGTTCGGGACTGAGTTACATCCTTTTCCAAGGAATTTTGTCACTTATGCAACTTTCCGATTCACACTGGAGGGAGACCCTGCAAATCCCTGATGTCTGTCATCGCTCTACCTGATCACATCCCCGACTATTGCTGGACGAGCCTTTGACTTACTAGATCCCACCAGACTCCGCTGATGTAAAAGTTTACAGCTGTTTCTATCGTGTAGAGTGAGTTAGTGGTGTTGTACGGTGTGTTTTCTTGGTAATCGTTGTCACAGTTGTGCTGAATGTGCCCCCCCAGGACGGGACAGCGAGGGCATCTGATCAAACGATGGAGCATTAAAAACAGGCCGCTCTTCAAACTTTATGTTTACGTTTTATCTTTACAAACAGCTGATTGGAGGATATGGCATGGATTGTGCTCACGGTGGCTCAGTCTCAGAATCACACTGTGGTTTGATCTCACTTTAGCTGATTCAACTTACTGTCATGATCCAGGCCAAGGTTGTGCGCCGATCATGTGTGGATCTTTTTCTAAACCTCACACTTAAACGTTTAGTTAATAAAAAAAGACAAAAAAAATGAGCCCGGCTCGTTCCACTCGTCACCAACGGCCACTGATTCTGAAACATCGGACCTGTCGTCTTGCTGTTTTACAAATTGCCTATATTCTCTCTGCAGGCTGTTTGGCCTCGAGACTAAAGTGCGCGTGTGTGTTTTGTAATGCTTAATTGAGTGTTCTTTTGTAATATTGTCGTCTTGGGAGAAACGCTTCTGTGCAGCCATGAGATTTTTACATGTGTGTGTACATACATAACATCTGACTAATGCTCAAAAGCATGGCGCCTAACTTCTGTAAAAATGTGTTCAACCGTTCCGACGGGGAATATGGTGTTAAAACAGGCATCGGGGTTTTTCAACTATCGCCAGGTGCGTCATGTTTTGAATTAGCTTTACTCCGGTTTGTCTCCACTTTCTAAATGAAGCCATAAAAACTCCTGTGAAAACGGAGGAAGGATCTAAAAAAAAATTCTTTTCTAGACTAAAACATTTTACGTCTGTATTCACACTACAGATGCAGCCTATCATAACTTGCTTATTGCGACATTTTGGTTTCTTTTTGTTACAATGTCCTATTTTACAATGTGTGTACATATATATATATATTGATAATGTATGAAGAGGACTACATATATATTTTTCTTGTCTGATTAATTTTACTGTTCCTATTTTGTGAATGATGTACATGCCTCCACACAATTAACGTGAAAATAACATTAAATGTTTTTTTTAAACCTCCAGTCTTATTTGACTCTTGTCTTTTTTTAATCATTATTATTTTGATTCTAGATATTTATTTAAAGGAGTACTTCACCATTTTAGCACTGCGCTACTGTGACATTGACAGGCTCACAATGGGCAACAAAAAGAACAAAAAAAAAAGGCTCAAAACCTTGTTCAAACCTAGTCCCCACATTACCCACAATGCACCGCCACCAGGAGTGGTAAATATAGCCTGGAGCTGTTAGCCTGAAGCAGAGCAGGAGCAGGCTGCAGAGGTCTGGTTAACAGCTTTATTCACTCACACCGCAGGAGTCCACAACACGTGTGAACAGGCTTCAGTGTGTAAAATCAAAGCAGCCTAATAAAAGAAGAGATTTAGAAGAAAAGTGTTGAGCAGATGTGTTTTTTCGCAATGTGGCTTCAACCTGAACTTGCATTGACGCTTAGAGGGGAATAAGAAAAGGGCTGTTTTGCACAGTGTCCATTGTGTGCACTCCGAATCTGCGAGCGTTAAATTCCTGGAGTGAAACACGGCTTGTTTGTTAAGTTACATGCAAGTTGCACAAAAATGCAAATCCAGCACGCAGGCCGGCGGGTGATAGATGTGTTTAGCTTCGTGCTGTCAGAGGAAGACGGTGATTTGGGAGAGTAAACACTGCTTTGACTTATGTCTTTAAAAAAAAGTACTTTCTAATGAGCCCTGACATAGAACAAAAATAGACAAATGACATCACACTCAGAGTCTTTGAAGGCACTCAACAACCTCTGTGCGCTGAGATTCAGATGAACCTTTACCTCTGCTATCTGTCTAACACCCAGGCCCTTGACTTCTACTGTTAAAGACTGCTGTTGGCTGCTCAGCTCATCCTCTCAAGTCCCTTTTTTATTCTCCCCTACAGCAGCGTCCAACATGGCTTTTTGTTAATCATAATTCCAGCATATGGGGACAGAACACACCCTGGGTGTATCACATCTGCTCTGCAGATCTGTGCAGCACAGTGGCCAAGGTGATAACAGCATGACTTGGCTTATAATATGTGATGTAAATGCCAAGTCATAGTAAAACACCACTGTATTTGATGCAATGGACTTACCGTACTGGGTGTGCGCCCGTGCACATGTGACCAATAATGACCGAAGGTAATGACCTCAGTGTCACTTTCTGAAGGAGGGTAAACAGTGACTTGTCAGAAACCAAACAAGTCTAACGTCCGCGAGGCCAAAGCAGCGGCAGTTTCACTCCAGACCTTTGGATGGTTTAGCCATTAAACGGCAAACAGCCATTAAACAGTAATTTTTAGACAATAACATCAGCATCTACAAACATCAGTTTCCCTTGGCGGGAAGTCAGAGTGTAAAAACTGGGAGAAGGTGGCTTTTTTTTTTTTTTTTTTTTTTTTTTTGGAGATGTGCATCTAAATGAACTTCAGTCTGAATGTCTGTTTTACAGCTGTGAACCAGAGAGCCCTCATGTCCAAATCAGATCAACATGATTGTTCTCACATCCTCCCTTTCCAAGAACATTTCCCAGGATGACATCACCTTCACAGCCCGTCTCCTTTTAAACGAGACACTCAAATGTACGAATTTAACCTGAAAGAAGAAATAAAGATTCATGTTCAGGTGGAATCTTCCTGTGAAGGTCCTCTTAATGAAGCTCCGTACACATCTCTATCAATTTCATAAACTCAGGCCAGTCGGGACAAATCCTTTCTGATGAATCTCGAACAGAAGTACAAGCGAAGGTGTGCCTTGACACACACAGCCAGAACCAACAGGTATAAAGCTGCTCGGATGATTCAGCGGCCATATAAGGTGAAACGCAGATGCATCATGATGTGCATTTTGTAACAAAGGTGAGCACGTCGATGAGTACAGCTTCACATCAACACTGAGTGACACATGTTTGTACTTTGCATCCGTCTTACATGCGACACTGTGCCGAGGAGGATGAGCATGACGTTACTGGATCCCCTGTTTTTATGCCCCTCAGTCATGATCACTCCTCAAATGTGTCTGCACATGTAGCTCAAGGATAAAGAGATCTGATCTCTGAGCAAAGGAAAAACAAATTCCCTCAAGTTGTTTTAACGTCTGCAAGCCAAGTTTGCCTGAACCGACAGGCAGATATGGCGAACAATAAAACCGGGATGTGAGGTTAATGAGGCCAGAGGTGATGTTTTTCTGCAAAGTTCTTGTGAGAGGTAACAACCGGGATGCTGGAAATATCTGATTGTCTGATGTGACAATAGCCTGTCCACAGGCTCCAGTGTTAAGAAATGCCCCCTCCCATATCACACGCTCACAAATGCTGTAAACTTCCCCCTCCTGCCTCCAAAGCCCCCATTATACTGCAGTTTTCCCCATAACTTGTACGAAATATTCCCAATTAACCAGGAATCCCCGTTTGAGAAGGGAAAGTTTCCTCTCTAATGTGATCAACACAAGTCCCTCATGGTGGAGTGTCATGAGCGTCCTTCAGCCATTAGAAAGGTTGAGACATTTCCCAGGAACTGAAAGGGTTCTTTGGAAAACAATGAGCCAGACACAAAGCATTTCTAAGAGATAAGATTCTCCATGTGCGAACAAGGACTTGAGAGCTCAACACTCAGGATACCAAAAGATGGCGCCCACCCCGGCCACAGTGATACCACCAAGCAGCTTCTCTCCTCGGGCTGCTCCTCGCTCCACCACAACAACAGTTTAGATTTATGACTCGCCATTTATTCATCCATTTATTTATGTTTGTTTTGCAAGTAGCACAAAGAGACTACAGCCAGCATTTGGTTACACAACCTTGTGCTGCAGAATGATAAACGAACCCTGTACCTTGAGACTCAGTGAAGTGGTGCTAATTACCACAAACTAACCACACACTGTTCAAAGGGTGTAGACTCTCTAAACCGTAGGCTGCACCACACATTACCGGAACACAACAAAGAGCTTCTGCCAATAATCGATAAAAGCTTCCTTTTTGCTTGCACAAATCACACATTGTTGCAGTTGCTCATCACCTTTTGGCTCCATTAAATGTTATAAAAACCGAGGAGATCATGCATTCAAAACTTCACGTCAGTATAAAAGTATTATCAGAAAAATGTAACCAGAGTAAAAGTAGAAGTATTGTTTGTCTGATGGAGCAGCATCAGTGTTCCATCATTACATTTCTGGACCATTGTTATTAGTACAGGACTTGAGTTGATGTGAGAAGACTTCATGCCTGCCTCGTTATTCTCCTGTCTTTAATTCCATACAGACCTGATACTGGCAGACTGGCATGACACAGAGCGCGTTTTTGCGTCATGTACCCAGGATGTGGTGATTTGGCTGACGACTCTCTGTCCTATGACAGCAGGAAAGAGGCGGGTCCACCGACTGCAACAAGTGTTTCGGGGTGCCCGGGAGGAGGCTATCCCTCTGCGGAGAGCTGGAGGACGCTGTTTGGACGTTTGGAGAGCAGAGTCGCGCGTCTGCGGGTGTTGAACAGGGCCTGACCGAAAGCTGGAAGCGACATTTGTGAGGATCCGCCGACGGCTGCCAGCATGAATAATGGATCGAACCGAACTGTTGACCCGAGCTGCAGGGAGAAACCTCCTCTCGCCATCGACATCATCCTCAGTGAGTAGACCCGCTCTGACGGATCACCCCGTTAGAGAGTTTTGGTGACTGTCTCCAGAGCGATCACACTGATGCGCCACAGCGGGACTGTGATTTTTCTGGTTTGTGGTAACAGTGGGGGAAGAGAAGCTAAACTTGTGGTCTTGTGGTGATTAAAGTGCTGCTGCAGGATGGTGGTGCTCCCTGTGCAGGATCTAGTGCCCCCCTTTGCGTCTTTCTTGCTGTGGAGTGAACGAGGTTCCTTCTGAAGAGGGCACCCTTGGATCCTTTTCTGGCACATGCAGCACACATTTTTTTTTTTTTTTTTTTTTTGCTAGATCGGTATGAAACAAGCTGAGCTCAGTTCTCAGTTGCTGGTTCGGATTTTTCAGCAAGTGATCTGGCGTAATCCATTAATCCACTCCACTAGGCTGGTGGGGTTATTGTTAATTAATATTTAGGCGTCTGAGTCATGTTGGATTATACATTTCACGTCTCCTAACACTTCTCAGAGGCGACATCTGCAGCAAAGCAGAGAGAAAATCCACTTAAATAGAGCTAAGCAATATTTTTAGGACTTACAGTAAATCCTAAAGTATTAAATCATCATAAATCAGAATAAATGTGTGTGAAAGTACAGTAAGAAATACTGTAATTCGTGCTTTTTGGTTTGGGGAACATTGTGTCCTCTTTCATAACATTTAAAGGCATTTCTTGCACATTTGCATTGTATGTTTTTATTGTTGCACTTTAAGATGTTTCTCTGCTTTACCGTTTGGCTTGTGTGCATTTGTCATATTTATTACATTTTCTTGTTTTTGACCTTTTTAAAATGTGTGTTCGTTAACGCACTATGACTGAGACTAAAGGTTAAAGATCAGCCATTTAAGACTGCTCCCTGCGTTTTAATATATCCATGAAAGCTTGCTGAACACATGCTGTATGTTAGCTGACCACAGATGTGTTGTTCTAACCTCGAATTTAGGTCATTTAGTGAATGTGTCACTGTTAGTTTGTCCACCAGAGAGCTCTGAAAACTAATTGAAAGGATCAAAAAAGATAATATTGGCCAATCTGTGATCTGTCCTTTTTAAGTCTTCCAAATATGGCTTCCTGCATCAGCCTCAGAAATCCACTATTTGCTGGGCCGTACCTGTGACGGGAAAACTTTGAAAGTCTCACAAGTACCATCTGGATCAGATTCTTCAGTAAAAAAAACGAGCTTCAGTTTCCACTTTACTGCACATTTGTGGCTGCATACCATGTCAGATGGTTAAGAGCAGAGCGGAGAGAAACGTTTGAAGTAGATGAAGGAAGACTGATAAAAACATAATTATAGAAATGTCAAAACAATCAAAAAGTCAAAAAGAGGAATTTCAATCGATTAAAAAAAGTAAATGAACAAACACTTTTAGAGGACATGTGACCTCCTACTGATACTGAAATCATTAAACAGGAATGTTTGTTTGTGTGTATGGTTTTAGGTTTGTGTGTGTGTGTGCGCGTGCTTTTGTGTAGAAGAGAGTAACTGACTCAGATCGCTGCGCTCACAATTACAAGCAACATGCTGAAACAATGCACCCCACCTTTCCTCCCACTTTGTGCGCCGTCGTGAGCGTGTGGCTGCATCATCGCCACTTTTTTTCTTTGTCTGAAACATCTGCTGAAGCAGTTGCGACCACGTGTGTGTGTGTGTGTGCTGATGCCTATTTCGAAAGTTGTTACCACAGATGACACCCTGCCAGCTCCTCTGTGCACATCCCTGGCCTCCATGCACCGCTACATTTTCCAGATTCGACTGTCAGCTCTGTTTTCAAGGCTTAAAGAGCAGCGAAGTTCTGCGAAGCCAAACTCTTGCATTACATATGAAATGACCCCGCGCTGTCCAGCACATGCTGTAAGAGGGAATCCATTCACCCTCTGGCTGGTTTTATGTGCTCAACATGCACGTCCATGGCAACAGTCTGCATTTGATTTCCTGTGTTGCTGTTTTCATTTATTACTTCATAATCAACTTTTTTTGTACTTCAAAGAAACACATTAAGAGGGTCAACAGCGCCTGCTTTTTCACTTTCAATTCGTCTTCCTGCACTTGGTCATGCTGTTTCCAGTCTAGCCCCATTTTCCCAAGATGCTTGCAAGTCTAGCTTTTCTTATGACTCTTAACACACACACACACACACACACACACACACACACACACACACACACACATATATATAGCCATACTAGCTGCATGGCTCTAGGACGGTGATGCAGGTTTGTCTGTTGGTCCCCCGCTTTGGTTCAGACTGAACTATCTCATTAACTTCCACATAATGTTGCCAAGAAACTCATGCAATGACCCCAAAACCATGAATTCCATTGACCTCGCCTCTAGTGCCCCATGTCGCAACAATTTTTGGATGGATCGCAGTAAGGTCAGGTACACACATTCCTGCCCCCCCGCAGGTTGAATTTTCATCACCCCTTAACATTTCATCCAGTGCCATCATCCAATCGACTCTTCAGTTTGCCCAAAACTTTGGTTTCCCATCAAATACCTGCGAGACTAAGGACTTTCCCATCAGCCTCAGCTGTGCTTTGTGTTTAACTGCTAATTAGAAAATGTTACCATGCTAACACACTAAAATGAGACAGTGAATATGGTGAACGTGCTAAGGATTTGCACGTGTGCGCACAGCCTTGCAGAGCTGCTAGCATGTTTGCTTTTTTGGCTCCTTGTTATTTCGTGGCAGTTATTTATTCAGCCTGAATAAACATTTCAAGGCGTTGCTGAAGGCTCTAACAACATAAATACCAGATGATTAGCTTCGTAACAGCACAATCAAAGATCAAATCAAGGTTGAGCTTCTGAAGAACGGCCTGTGGGTCCAGCTCCAATTTGAAGATGGCTCATTTGTTGTTACTTCCTTTCTCTCCCCTCAGACTTGGACATCTTTGGCATCATCCTGTACTCTGTGCTCACCTTCATGGCAGCCGTGTCCATGCTGGTCTTCCTAGAAGAGTGTGTCTACATCTATAAGAAAGTGCCGGCCAATAAGAAGAGTGTGATCATCTGGGTGAATGGGGCGGCGCCGGTGAGAATAACATAGATTGACGTTTTCATGCATCAGTGCTGGTCACATATTCTGTATCTTCACACCCCCTCTTTCTCCGCTCTTCTTCAGGTGATTGCCACCATGTCATGTCTGGGGATGTGGATCCCCAGAGCCACCATGTTTACTGATATGACCTCTGCCTGGTGGGTTTCTCTTCCTCTGCTTGTCTTGTACTCACCTTTCATCGCTCGCTGCGCTGTGACTCTTGTTACCCACAGAGCCCCGCAGTAAAAAATCACAGAGGGGAAACTTCAGCTTCGAAACCTACTGAGAGTTTTATAGAAAACAGTGACACTGTTGTGTAATGTGCGTGGGACTTATGGCTTTCATTTTCTCCACTGATCCTTCCTCATGCTCGCCCTCCATCCTCCATCCCTCATTACTCATTACAATTACATTTCTCTCTCCGATCTTATCTCTCTGCAGCTACTTTGCCGTCGTGGTGTTCAAGTTCCTGATCCTGATGGTGGAGGAGGTGGGTGGCGACGAGGCCTTCTTGAAGCGAGCGGGGAGACATAAACTGAAGATCAGCACGGGGCCGTGCTGCTGCTGCTGTCCCTGCCTGCCATATGTTGCCATCACACGGTAAACACCCCAATAAAATACAGTCTGGGGTTTGCATAATCAACACAGCCCCTCTGTTTTTTCATGCCCCGAGAGCTGAAATGAACACCGCCCGTTCCTAACAACACCCTGTGTGTGAACAGCTTCTGTGGATCAGAAGCACATGTTTAGTCTGATAACAGCAGCATGTTCCCTTTGTCCTTTGCAGGAGAGAGTATTTATCAGATTATTAGGCCTCAAGAGTTTGGAAGCAACGGAAGATTAATACCACTCTCATATCTGTCTATTAAATATAAGGCTACAGCCTGCAGATGATTAGTTTGGCTTAGCACAAAGACTGGAAAAGAGAAAAATGCAAATGTAACAACTGGGATATAACCTGTTGATGAGTGAGCTTTAGAGACACTGGAGAATTTACACGTCAGTCAGGTTTGAACACAGAGAAAACAAGCTTATGCTGAGCTAAGATAAAATAATCAGCACCTGGCTCCAGCCACATATTAATTACACTGACATGAGCGCCTTGTTTACCCAAGTCTCTAAAATGAAGGCAGTGAGAGCAAAGCGAACACAAGCCGCAGAGCCACAATAACCACATTTATGAGAAATACACCAGACTGAAAAAAAAAACAGAATCATCCTTTCATTTCAAGCAATCCCTGCAGTGGCTTTTAAAACATCCTGCAGCGCTAATGAAGCACAGATCCTGTGCAGCTTCCAGGATGGTTATGACCGCGCGTTGTTGGAGGGGTTGGCCAGTTCTTTGATGAGGTTTTTGACCTGTTTGAAGTTTGCATAACCTCAGAGATCCTGTGAACACACAGCACTGGATTGCATGTTTCTGTTTTCTGAGCGCAGGTTGAACACACTCCTGGCCGTTCAACTCTTCCAAAGCACAACTGTGTATCGTAACCCACTGCAGACAGCGATCTCATCACATCCCTGTCTGGCTGAGTACAGACTGGCTGCATTTTCACTGTGTCATTTTTTTCTTTCATGCCCTATTCGTTGTGTATAGGCATCTCTCACAGGTATAGTCTGTTTAGGTGATGCACTATTTTCCTGGTGTTATGCAGTGACCAGCAGATGTGCATATTTCCAGCATTATGCACTTCTTAACGTGCAATCAAACAGAAAGTCCTTTGACGTAAACCGCCCTGCTGCACACAGCCACAACAACAAAAACAATGATGATGATGATGATGGTGGTGAGAGGCAGTTTCCCATCTCAGTTTCCCATCAACTGCATCATTTGTGCTCTCTTGTTTATGAGAGATCAGAAAGGTGTAATGCACCTCAGGGGGACCGTTAATGTTATTGTTGGACATGTAAGAACATTCAAATTAACATCGTGTCCAAGGCCGCTGTCAATTGTCCGACACATCCTGCAGTAATTGTCCAGGTTAGGTTCGGGGAGGTGGAGAGTTCCCTGGTGGACTTTTGCTTTTTCGAAGCTGAAGCCATTTTCTGTCATCACCAGCTACTATAAAATTGCTTCCTCTCCTCCGTCTCCAGGCGCACTCTCTTCCTGCTCAAACTTGGCTCGTTCCAGTTTGCTGTCCTGAAGACTGTCTTCACCGTCCTTTCTATTGTCCTCTACACCAATGGGACCTTTGACCTCTCTGATGTGAGTTGCTGTTGCAGCCCTAACTTCTATTTGTACTAGTTGTTCCCCAACTGGTTACTGTTCGATGTGTCAGAAAAATATGTTAGTGTGTCAGCACAGCCCAGATTCCCCATGTTTACTGGCGATGTTGTCTTGCCATCAATTGTTATAAATTGCTCTATTTGTTTCTGTAAGACTTAATAATAAGGGTGTGTGATTATCATGTTTAATCAATGTGTAACTTCTTTAAGACTCCTGATGTTTTGATGAATGAATTAATGCAGAGCGTATTATGACTTCCTGTCACTCACTGCCATCAAATGATCGACACTGTGAGCTTGTGATTAGATGATGCTTAATGAATCTTTATTTAATGATTTTTAACTCAGAGTTAATTTGATTTTAATAGTACTTAAAATGAGCTGGAATGAAGTTACACAGAAAAGATCAGCTCAGACCCTGAACTCCGAAAACCCAACTTTGATGGCCCCTTAACTTTTTCTCTAGCGCCATCATGAGGTCAAACTGTTCATTTGTCCAATACTTTCGTTCATTGCTAGTAGCTTCAGATTTATGTGAGAATTTAAATGCATGGACCTGAAAAGCCCTTTTCCGTCTAAAAGTTAAATGAAGTGAGTTAACTGTGAGTTAACGTTCAATCACTGATGATCCATTTAGTGTATACTAGTCATATAAACTCATAGTGATTCTTAATAGTGAGCAACATGAATCCATCGTACACCCTGGATGGACTGCATTAAATCATCATGACTCATTTATTACTTAAGCATGCACTTAACACTTGTACACTTGTTATATAATGTTCCCTGTTTTGCCAAAGAAATTACGAAATACAAAGGGTATTTCATGTAAAGAGGACTATAGGGGAAGATGACAGCGTTATCTCATGTCTTCCGTATCTTTTTTCTGTGTGTGTGTGACCACGTTTCAGTTGACCATTACCGGAGCTGCTATATGGATCAACCCGTTCGTGGGCATCTTGACAATCATAGCCCTGTGGCCTGTCTCCATCACGTTCATGCACCTGAGGGTCACCCTGCGGACACTCAAGATCGTCCCCAAGTACGCCATGTACCAGGTGAGAGCACCAGAGAGGCTTTAAACATGCATGAGCTCCTCACTTTACTGCACACAAACAGCGGTTTTTACACACCGACAGTAACTCGGACACTCAGCTCAGTTTAGGTCATAGGGTTTACAGGATTTTCAGAATCAGTCAGGCTAAACTCTGTGTGTGTGTGTGTGTTTGTAGATGGTGCTGATCCTGAGTCAGCTGCAAACAGCCATCATCAACATCTTGGCTTTGAACGGAACCATCGCCTGCACCCCGCCCTTCTCTGGGCCAGCCAGAGGATACAGTGAGTCAACGCACGACTGATCCATTCATCCACGTGTCGCTCTGTGATGATCAACAATGAGTCCATCCCTCTTTCCATTCAGTCACAACACCGGCCACAACTCCCTCAAGCCTCCTTTGATTGTTCACCTTTACTCACTCCTTTATTTTCTGTGCGCTTCTGTCTCCGCAGTGATGAGTCAGCAGCTTTTGATCCTGGAAATGTTCATCATCACGCTGGTAACGCGTCTGCTGTATCGCCGACAGTACGATCCTTTACCCAAGGAAGAGTACGACGACAATGAAAACACCAAGGTGGCTGTAATAACCGAATCAGCATGAGAACTCTAAATGTGTGTGTGAGTGTGTGTGTGTGTGTGTGTGTGTGTGTGTGTGTGTGTGTGTGTGTGTGTGTGTGTCATTTATACTTCCAGCATATATTTGATTGAGAGATTATATAATTGATTATGAATAAATATAAATATGATTTATATGCACATTAATCTTGTGGGTGCTCATTGCAGGTCACAGACTTGCACACTCTCCATCACTGTTTGATGGATGGGGAACAGCAACCACACGATCCAGAGCAATCCAGCACTATTGACTGACATGTTCCCACTTTGTGCCATTTCAGTCTGCTCTTGTGTATATATAAACTATGTGATTTGGTAAAAAGTTCAGGGAAATGGAGAAAACATTTGCGGAGACTTGAGCATAGTGTTCAAGAAACTGCTAAATGTAAACCCGAGTAAGCGTGGTTTATTACTGAATTATTCTTTTTTTCAGCCCACCCGCTGTGTGCTGACCTAAAGACTATCAAGTATCAACTGAGGTACCAAATCACTTTCCCTCCCCTTTTTGAATTTAGAGGTTCATATTAGTTTAATTCAAGGGAAATACAAAAATAATAATGGCGCTCCAAATGTAAGGTGGCCCCATTTATTTATATCCGCTGTCTTTGTGAGGCATTATTGCATAATGGTAAGCTGTATTTTTCTCTTGCATTTGCATTCTGTGTCACCAGCACTGGACCTTTACTGTCACCATGTGTACAACATTTAAAACATCCTCAGATGAACTGAAAACGCTGTTTGACTCTGTGTTGTCATTTGTTTCAGTTTACCCAGTCAGCTGCTCTGTCACACTGTGGTGTTTCATCTTTGCCACTAGGTGGCAGTAGAAACCAAAACCTGGTCGATACAGAACAGCGTCTGTGTGGGACTGAAACCGGACTATCATCACCTGACAGTTGTTATTACTGTAACAGGCAGCCGTCATACCAGTCGGCTCCCTACAGTCCGGAGTAGTACACATTAAACTAAAAAACGGATTCAGTTATTCACATGCAAGGCTTTCTAGGCTAATCCGACA
Organism: Chaetodon auriga; assembly: GCF_051107435.1. Lineage (NCBI taxonomy): Eukaryota > Metazoa > Chordata > Actinopteri > Chaetodontiformes > Chaetodontidae > Chaetodon > Chaetodon auriga. Next base: position 11,454,133 of record NC_135094.1, read on the forward strand.
TTTTGTAGCGCACTAGCTTACTACGCATTATGTATTTTTACGTGTAAGATGTACACATTTACTGTAATGGGCTGCTGTGGGTATTACATTAAGTGGCCGCAGATAAACAAGGTAACGTACACGATGTTGATTGACACGCCTCCGTCCAATTGGGTTGCGGCTATTTCTCACTTCCTAGTTTTCAGCCAATCACTGCATTGAACCAACAAGCCTCAGCCAAGTGCGGTTGAGTGGAAACTTTCAAATGCAGCTACGTGCTGTCCAAAAACGTTCGCGCAGTCTAAAGTAGTCGGAAGTGAGGGGATTTAACCTTCATAATAAAATATTTTTTCAGCTCTACGAAGATGAGTGTTGTTCAAACTGGCTGATTGAACAGGCTTTTTGTTTGTTTGTTTGTTTTGTTTTTTAGAAAAAGAACAATGCTTTTGCCCTTCCTGCATTGAAAATTTTACTTGAATACAAGTATCTAAGTATTATCAGCAAAACCTAGTGAGTAAAAGTACTCATAATGCTGAAAAATGACAATGACTCCTGTAAGTGTTTCACTGTTGTATATTGTATAATTATTACTGATGCATTCAGTAATTAACATTTTTCTGTTGGCCGAGGTGGAGCTATTTTAACTAACGCTGGGTAATTTAATATATTTTATGACCAAAGCTTATGAACTGATAAAACATGATGCATTGTTTTCATGTGTTGTGAATTTATTATTTGTTATTTTTTTACAGAAGCATAAGAGATAATCAACTAAAGTACAAGTCCCTCAAATTATAACTTAAGTGCTGTACTTGAATAAATGTGCATAGTTATGTTGCATTACTGAAAACGATTACCAATTCACTAATGCTTTACAGATAACATTAATAGTCAAGTCACTGTCATTTATAAAAGGTTGTACTTTTAAGAAGCCATCAAGTCTGCAGTTGTAGTCAGTCATTTAGAGTGTGGTGGATGACATTTTAAAGGCATTAAGGCTATATTTATAAATGTTAACTTGTTAAGCAAAGGTTTTATATGCATCAACAAAATAAGTCATCTGCAAGTATAAACATTAATAAGTCATTTGTAAAGAACTCCTGAAGTCTGCAGTTGTAAACGTTAATAAGTTGCTCCTAAATTAATGCTCTGCAGCTCTTTTACCATTTTATTATGTTGACAATATATATTTGATTCATTAAGAATTGGTTAATGATTTAGCTATTAGAGACCATCTATAAAGGTTGCCTTGTTAAAAAATCGGTCCCAAATTTTCTTCCTTACCCCAAATCAGACGGCCTGTTAATTTATTTTGAAAACGTGCCCGGAAGCGGACGTTTGCTCCAGGTATGCTTTACATTGTTTTAGCTCTGAACGTCTGAACAATGTAGACCCAGGAAACGCTCTTGCGAGCATATCGTTCGTATCCCATCGTCTAACCCTTATGGACGTTTATTCATCTCTTCGCTTCGTGTCCACCGGAAGAAATGTGGACGCCGCCGACCGGGGAGGACCGTCCGTGTGGCTGTCAGCGTTACCGGGGATGAAATGGTCGCGTTTGTATTGAATGTCATTCTCACGTTCAGCTCCGGGCATCACTATTAAACTTTCAAGATGAGGTTCTTCGCGTCTCTGCTGAAAAACGCAAACCCCAAAATCGAGTATTACTCCAGGTTTTCGCCGTCCCCGCTCTCCATCAAGCAGTTTCTGGATTTTGGTAAGTGTCATCCTCCAGGAGTGACTTGCTGATTAGGAACACCACCAGGAGGCCTTTCTTTTCCAGTGCCTTGAATTTTGTCATTTCAGCCACTATTTCCGTGCAGTGTCACGGGCAAGCTGGCGTCTTATTAATAGAAACCCTGCACGAGCTGAAACATCAGACTGTGCAATGATCAGATGTGACATTTGAAGGAGCTGACCACAGGCTGGTGTCTCTGCATGACAGCTTTCTGTTGGTGGAACATGCGTCCAGTGCATGCAGGTGTCCTCCTCAGTCAGACTGGGTGCAGCTGATGCGAGCCCAGCCTTCAAATGCTCAACAGGGCTTTTTTTCAGAGCAGGAAGGGTCTTTGTTTTGCATGTGCAGTGTGTCTGTGCATGCAGATTCAATCACTGTGCCCAGACTCTGACACGAGATGCCGGCCACAGCGCTCAAGGCTTTTCTTAATCCACCTCTGATTAAAACACAGTCATCTCTCTTACATAATTTGTTGTCACGGCTGTGGGTCTGACATGAAGTCCAGGAGGCTTGCGGCTACCAAGACACAAATCTGGTCAGCTGTGACTGGTCAGAGAAGCAGCACACTGGGGTGTTTGAGGAGGGGACGAGTGAGACATCATCCGAGGAAAGTCGGTCAGTAGTCACTCCAGGGCTGAGTCAGTATTTGGTGGTTTCGCAACCCCTTTCTGCAGTTGACCGGCCCGCGTCGTGTGCTGCTGAGTCAGGGGAAGTCTTTCCTCTGAGCAGACATGATGGGATGTTTCCTTTCAGTCGTTTCTTCTTATACTATGAGTTGTTCCCCTTTCACACAGGCAGCAGATTTCCTTTTCACGTTTTCTCCGCTGAGGGTTAACAGGGCTCCTCGCGGCGTCCCCCGTGGTCATTTTTCGAGGAAGATGGTCAGCATTGCACCACAATAATTGAGTTTTTCCTGTTTAGATCTGAAACATAAATCCCCGCTAACCTTTCCATGACTCCCTCTCTCTGCTGGATAACAATATTTATGATTTCCTTGTATGGTTCAGGCTCATGTAGGAAAGTAAATACAGCCCCAGCCGGTTTGCAGAGTTGAAGGTATCATGTTAAAGGTTGGAAAACTGAAACTGACTGCAGCTCTCAATCTGATACTTTGCCTGTTTGTTTACCTCGTCTGCCAGTCACATAAGTTCACTCATGAAATCATTTTTTATCTTGGGGAAAGCAAGATTTTTTCACCGTTTTGAGGTTGATGACAGTCACATTTTGGCATTACTCCTTGCCTTGTGCTACCTTGGCTTTCACATGGCAACAAGAATACAAATAGGAGTTCTTTGCATGGTGGATTTCGTCATGTACGGACGTGGAAATAAACAAACAAAACCCTGAATATATGTACAGTTCACTGGTGGTGCCTCTTCCAGAAACTCCCAAACTCATTCTTCTTGCAGGCAGGGAGAATGCGTGCGAGAAGACGTCCTACATGTTCCTGCGTAAGGAGCTGCCGGTGCGGCTGGCCAACACCATGAGGGAGGTCAACCTGCTACCCGATCACCTGCTCAGCCAGCCCTCCGTCAGGCTGGTGCAGAAATGGTGAGATGCTTCCTGGAGACATAAGCTTTATATGGCCGCTCTGAGATAAGGTTTACAGCAGGAGCATTGTTAAGACGTTGGTGTAAAAGCTGCCTTTTGGACCTGTGTTTGCTTTATTAGGTACATGCAGAGCTTCGTGGAGCTGCTGGATTATGAGAACAGAAAGCCGGAGGATGCTCACGTTCTCAATGAGTGAGTGAAAACGGCCTCAATGAATGATTCACAGTACAGGTGTGATACGTGTAGACTGCAGCGGGTGCAGCTTTGTCAGGCGCCCAGCTGCTCTGTGCTGGATTTATGTCTTTATGGTTTGAGTCTGTCTGCAGCTAATCCCTGTCATACACATACTGCAGATCTCTGCTGACTGCACAGGTAACGGTGCGTGTTTGCACTATAACAATGCCTCTGTGATAAACACAGATAGGAATTAAGATACGGCGCTCTGTTTAGAGAGCACGTTTCCAAGAATTGTTCAGTCCAGTGGAAATGAAAGAACAGCGAGATTCAGCTTGATTCACCACTGATCCAAGACAAGAGACTAACACTCCTCTTTTCTCCCTCGTTGCGTATTTTCTTCTGTTTCGTTTTCAGTTTCCTCGAGCTCTTGATCGAGATCCGTAACCGCCACAACGACGTGGTTCCCACCATGGCTCAGGGAGTCATCGAGTACAAGGAGAAGTTTGGCTTTGACCCCTTTATCAGCAGCAACATCCAGTATTTCCTGGACCGCTTCTACACCAACCGCATCTCTTTCCGCATGCTCATCAACCAGCACAGTGAGTCTCACAGGCCGACGCGGCTCATTCGGATCGCCGCCGGTCCGCAGCTGACTTTTGTCTCCACGTCTCTTCTTTCTGCGCAGCTCTCCTGTTTGGCAACGACACCAACCCCGCCCATCCGAAACACATCGGCAGCATTGACCCCACCTGCAGCGTGGCTGAAGTCGTCAGAGGTGAGTTAAAGAAATGTTACAGCTGTGGCGCAAATCAAACAAACCCTCGTTCATGTTTACATAATGATAGTTTTTAAAGAATTCCAGCGAGGTGGATCCAAAGCTGCACTCTCGGTGACCCGGCGAGGAGCAGAAAGCCACATTAGCAACAGGAATCCAAACATAAACAATGGCTGTGTTCTGCTTGCTCTGCCCTGACGCGACCCGTGCTGTGTTGCCTCTTCTCTCAGACGCCTATGACACCGCCAAGATGCTGTGCGAGAAGTACTACTTGGCTGCTCCTGAGCTGAAGATTGAAGAGTTCAACAGTAAGATTCGTCGTTTTCTCCCTGTAATCTGCCGCACAGCTGATGTGAAACAATATATTCTGTTACCAAGTCTGTTTAGAGCTTGTGGGTGCAGCTCCAAGTCCGAGTTTAGTCCCGTGATTACAATGTTTGCCTTCTCATTAACTTGAAAAGAAGCAGCTTTGTGTATGTGTGTGTGATGTTTTCCCATTCTTGTCTATCAGTGAAGGCCCCTAAAAAGCCCATCCAGGCGGTGTACGTGCCCTCTCATCTGTTCCACATGCTGTTTGAGCTCTTTAAGGTGAGCAGTGCAGCATCGGTGCTTCAACACCTCAGCGCTCTTTAAGTGTAATTCAGTTGTAATGTGGCTGCAGCTGTGCAAGGACTGAGGTGAGCTCATGAACTCTGTGCGTCTGTAGAACTCAATGAGAGCCACAGTGGAGCTTCATGAGAACAGCACGGAGGGATTGCCACCAGTAAAGGCAAAGGTCACTCTGGGTAAAGAGGATCTCTCCGTTAAGGTAAATCAGACACACACACACACACACACACACACACACACACATTAAATTGTTGGATAAATATTTGCAATTTTGAACTTTTTGTCTGTGTGTCTGCCTCTCCCATAATCTGTCTTCAGATCAGCGACAGAGGAGGAGGAGTTCCTCTGAGGAAGATAGACCGTCTGTTTAACTACATGTACTCCACTGCTCCCACACCAAGCCTGGAGCCAGGAGCTGTCCCACTGGTACACACACACACACACACACACACACATGCAGACACACACACACGCACACGCACACACACACACACACACACACACACACACACACACACACACACACACGCACACACTTGAATCAGGATTGATCCTGGTGACCATTTCAAACCTTCTCCAGCCCACACATTTGTTATATGTTGGATTGTTATATGGCATCTGGGAAATTAAATTCTGCTGTTCTCCCTCTCCCATCCAGGCTGGTTTTGGCTACGGTTTGCCGATTTCTAGGCTTTACGCCCGATACTTCCAGGGGGATCTGAAACTATACTCCATGGAGGGTGTGGGCACAGATGCAGTCATCTATCTGAAGGTAAAGTGAGCTCGTCAAATGTGGAGCATGTTGGAATGGGCTCCACTTTTTTTAGCCAAGATTTGCATGATTGATACCACTCACATCTGTCTGTTAACTAAGAGGCTGGAGCCAGAAGATGGTTAGCTTAGCTTAGCTTAGCTTAGCTTAGCATAAAGACTGGATGTAGGGAGAAACAAATATGATATTGTGTATTCTAGTTGCCACATTTTGTTGCCTTTGAGTAGAGCCAGGGTAGCTGTTTCTCACTGTTTACAGTCTTTATGCTAACCTATGCTAACCAACTGCTGGTGGTGGCTTCGGACAGACGGATAAGAGAGCAGCACTGATCTTCTCATCTAACTGTCAGACAGAAGGAGAATAAACACGTTTCCCAAAATGTCAAACTATCCCTTTAAGTGTGACATAGCACAATGACTGCAAACAAGTGGGAAACAGCTAGCATGGCGCTGTGAAAATGTGCAAAAAAAATCGACCTCCAGGTGACTCTCAAGCTTACTGCATCACATCTTATATCTCTTTCGTTTAAGCCAGATAAAAATGGAAGTGTCAGTGTCTGCAGGCTGTTTCCCTTTGCTTCAGGTCTTAATGCTAGGCTAAGCTAACCCCCTCTGGCTGCAGTGTTGCCATCTGAACTGTTCTTTTGAAGATAAATGACTGTGGGTTCTTATTGGCTCATGCGTTTTGTTCCTCCTCCATGTAAAGGCCCTGTCCAGCGAGTCCTTCGAGCGCCTGCCCGTCTTCAACAAGTCAGCGTGGCGGCATTACAAGACCAGCCCCGAGGCAGACGACTGGAGCAACCCCAGCAAAGAGCCGCGCGATGCCAGCAAGTCCAAATACAAAGCCAACAGATAACTCTGCCTGACCCGCTCGCCCAGCCCTCTGCTGGGAGCCCAAATACCTGCACTCTGCCCTCGAGCATGTGTGATGAAGTGTTGTCCTTGGGTAAACGTTTGGTTTAGGATCAGACTTGCTTTAACATTCCAGAAAAGATCCGTGAACTTGATTTATATCTCTACCCAACGGCAACATTCATCAGCGTAGCTTCCATTGTTGTGGCATTACCACTGGCTCTCCTGAGATGGAGTTCAAAATGAACCTCTTCCAAATTGTAGATCCCCCACCATCATGTTCTGCATCTTTACTGCTTCATTTCTCCTCCATCTGGCCATTATTTGAAGCTAAATTCACTGCATCACTGCTAACAGTTCGGCCCGGCTCGTCTGTGCTGACTGGGCCATCGCTGAATAAGCCAGCACTGCTGATTGAGTGTCTTTCTCACCACCAGTGAAGGCTCAGAGTCTGCCCCCCCTCTCTCAGACACAAGCAGAGTCAGGAGGTTTGAGTTTCAGTGCAAATGGAAAGAGGAGGAGATTTCATTTCCTTCCTTTGGGAGACACTTTTGACTGAACGCACAATTAGGCCAGTGTGTCACTGGCATAGTAAAGACTTGTTTTGGACTCTGTTTCAGCCTGGGAAAATAAAAGAGAAGATTGCATATAGATGAGAGAAAATGATCAATCCTCTGTAAAAGATTATAGGAAGAGTACACCTTATTTTTAAAGCTCTAGAAGACAGGATCTTTATTTTATGCGGAAGAGAGAAAGCCTTACTTCTGGGAAGTCGAAGCATATTTAATGTTTTCAAAAATCTGCCTTGAAGGCTCTACTGGAACTCAAAGTTAATTTTCAATGAAAGAATCCCAGAAATCAAGTATTTTCTTCATATTTAACTACTTCACTCACGGAAGTTAGCTAAACGCCCACCTGCAGGCACTACTGACCCTCATCTGACACTTCTGCTTCCAAGCCTGCTACTGAAGGACCAAAGCAGCGTCTGTAGGATGCTCATGATATGCCACCACGCCAGCTTCGTCACTCACACCAGCATGATTTCAGTCTCGTATGAGACGAGTGGACCTGTTGCATCTAACGAGGACTAAAACAAAAGAGCACGTCATCACATCCGCTTTCTGCCCTTCATCCTGCAAACATTTTAAGCTCACCTGCTGCGGCGGACACACGCTCCCAGCTTGGACTTCACCCTAACAACGCTTCATCCACCCACTTGTGCGACTAATCCTCACAGTCCTCGGAACGAGTTGGAGTGAAGCTTGTGTGTTTTTAAAATGTGCTTTTGTTTTTTGTTGTCACGAGTGTAGAAGACGCGGCTAACGTGCAGAAGGGATTGATAGCTGAGAGCTTTTAATTTATTGTTATCCAGGAACAAAGATGCAGCTAATGAACTACGTTTTCAGGCTTTTGCACTGTTTTCTTTCTATTTAAATCATTGGAACAGGATTACTCTTGATGATCTTTTAATGATTCATTTCTCCTATTACATTCATGTGGACAGTCCACTCCATTTTCTAAGCAGCGTTTGGAAAAAAAATGTGGCTAAAGGAGCCACTTATTACTGGGTACTGACATATTGCTGATCAGATTTTCTGTCACATAAATCATATTTGTGGTGCACTTTACTAACCGCGCACATATTTTTCTTTTAACTCACTTTCATGCAACCATTTCAGACCATTATCTTTAGAAACAGACGTTTATTTCTGATCAGGCGAGATCCCACGTCGCCACTTCCAAAGCGTCAGAATCGTTATTTTTGGAGCTGCTGAAAAAGGCCAAACCTGGTTTGTTAGGACCAGACGATGGGGTGAATTTCAATAATCTGAAGTGACGTCCTTTTCTCGTCCCCTTCAGCTCCACCTGATGTGAAAAGAAAGGAGTGTAGATGAAGAATTCATCCTTTTCAGCCCCACTGTAATAACATGTCATCACTGCCAATGCCTTCGTAACCCGCCAGGCTCGCCGAGCGACGCTCAGTGACAAACCTGCTGCAGAGACGGACACGACGCTCCTCTTCACTCAAAGGCCTCAGCCACATTGAAAAGCCAGTGACTGAACAAAATCCACACCTTCATCGAGGTTTCAGCTCCAGTTGTGTGATTTTAGAGGCCCGGGGATCTCTTCCTCTTCAGTAGTTGCCAACCTTCACTGTTACAGACTGTTTCTGTACCTACGGTATTTTAGAAAATATTCTGTACATAACCATAATTAATGTGTGTGCTGCCAGTGTGGAGTGATCACTGTGTTTTCCACCCTGCTGTACCTCCGGCTTAAACAAACATATTTGTACGCATGCACTCTACCGTGGAGGGGGTCGCGCAAAGATATGCAAATAGTGCAACATGGACGTTATACCAAAAAAGGTGATAGAGCAGTATAATGTGATCCAGCATGAGATCAACCTACATTGTCGAAGCTGACAATAAAGAAAATTGCTGTTGTGTGCGACGTGTTTGCGATTTAATGCCCGTTGTTGTTTGATAAGCAGGTGAGGCGCACTTTAGTTCACATTCAGTTATAGAGTTTTGATTTATTTACATATCAAGCTATTAAAAAATCAAAAAAAGACACACATTCCCAAAGTTTGTACATATAGTGCAGCGTAACATGTAGTGCGTACAGGACATCAAGGTCTCTACATTGCATTAGGGTATTTATTGTATCGTTGGGGTGGAAGAGAGGTCTGCTGCGACCTGGCATGAGCGAGCAGACCTGAGCAGAGGACGTTATTACATACATTTCCAGCAACAGCAAATGAAACATTGGGGTGACGTTCCGGCTTTTGTTTGAGTTCACCTGGAGGGCTTCAATTATCGGATATTTCAAGTTTCATCAGAGTCCCAGAGAAAGGCTTTTATCTCCGAGTTTGCCGGGTTTCATCGACAGCTGACATCATTTTCCAAAGAGCGAGAATGTCTGCTAAACTTTGATAAGTAAAACGTGGAAAGCTGTGGAAAAACACATGGCTTCTTAATGCTGAAAATCCACGAACGCTTCTTCCAATCGGGTGCTGTGAGACGTGATATCTGTGTGGTCTGCTGAGCGACTGGTCTGTGTGATGGCATGTGGCTAGAAATTAGAGGGATTACATTTAATCTGGAGTGTAGGTGTGGTCTCAAAGACTCAGGTTACATTCAAGAAGCTCAGAAATGAAGGCTGTTTTTTTTTCTGTTTCATCACAGTTTTTGGGATTATCTAACAGGCATTTTACAGATTAGGCGCAATCTGAGAATTTAAGGGGCTTGTTTGATGACAGAACTTTTCATTTCAAGACTCTTTTTCCCTTTAAAACTGCAATTATATTGTTAAAATTCATCTGAGGTGATGAAAACCATTGTTTTGTGTATTCAGTTGTCTTTCAGTGGAGCTCCTTCAGCACCAGTCACAATTTGAGGAACATAGTGGCTGTTGTTCTCCCAGGCTACTTTGAATTTTTTTCTTCAGGATTAGTTTTAATCTGTTTTTGTGGTTAAGTGGTCAAAACTGCAGCGTGTGAGCGAGTGAATCAAGGATTGTGTGTCACTATTCTTTACCAATCATTCATGCTAAAATGGTGCAAACTAGCACAGACTCCGTGTTCGAGGTGCCCAGAGGTTGTCCAGCTCTTCGCCTCTGCTATTCTAATGTGTGCAGTGTCTTTTCATTAATTCCTAACTCTCAGTCCAACAAGCACAAAAATGACACGGTGGTGAATTAATCCAGTTCCTGTCGAGTCAGTGAACGTGCCTGTTCGCGGCGAGTTGTCTCAGCAGTTACAGGAATCTTGGCGTCTTGAAGAAAAATGCTAAACTAAACCAAACAGGACAAAAACAGTGAGGTGATATCATGAGCAGGCTGTTGGACAGTCTCTATCAGCACTGGGCGATCCAAAGCTAGTCCTCTCAAAGATGCTGCAGTCCTCTATGACACCATGTACATAAATCCTTCCTCCTTTGTCTTTCCTCTGTCCGCTCAGCTGCCCAGACAACAGAGACAGCGATGGCTTCTTGCAGAACTTCATTTCCCATGATCACTGTCTGCCTTGCGTATTGGCAGCATCCTTGAGGAGAGCTGTATCCAGCCAGTGTGTGTGTGTGTGTGTGTGAGCAGTTCTCAGGCAGTGTACTGTGGGTGAAGTGTGTGTGTGTGTGCATGTGTGTGTGTGTGTGTGTGTGTGTGTGTGTGTGTGTGTGTGTCCATCTACTTCTCATCTTCATCACCTTCACTCATGCTGCTTATAGAGGCAGATGCCCCTTTGGGGGAGGTGGGGGGCGAGGGCCGTGCATTGTGCCAGCGGGCGGGGGGAGATGGGGGTGAGGGAGAGCGCAGGGGGGACAGTTCGCGGGGGGGGCTGTTGCAGGGTGACTCCCGGGGGGACAGAGCGTAGGAGAGCATTCGTCCACTGCGCTCCTGAAACACCTGTTTCTGTAGAGAGAGAGAGAGAGAGAGAGACTCACTTTATTAAAATGATCAGACATTACTTTTTGGTACTTTTGGGAACACACTGATAGTATCTAACTACCACAATCCACAGGTAATTACGATGACAGGCTTTTTCCTTAAGAAAAAGCTGCTCACCCAAGTCCCGTCAGGTCCAAAAAGTTCTAAGAAGTTGCCGATAAACTCTCTGGACTTCTCTTCCCACTTCTGAATGAGGTCGTGACTCTTCTCCTCCACACGGTAAACAAAATGTTTGCTCTTCTCCTCGACCGTGCGAACCTTCTCCTTCATTCGGTCCACTTGGTTCTGCAGCCGGTACTTCTTCTCCTGAGGGGGAGCAAATGTTGAGGCAAAGGAAAAGTTGCAGGTACAGTGTAGTTCATGATTAATTGTACCCAAGTAAAGGGGAAGTATCGATCCAAAACAGAGTTTCCACACAGGTGGTTTCTTCTCACAAAAGGTTGCATAATCATTCAAAGACAACAGAAGTTAAAGTACTGAGAAATATTCCAATATTAAGCTAGATTCATCCTCTAAAACCACACTATGATAATGCTAGTGTCATTTAACTGAAGCATCCGCCGACTGCAGCATTTAGCTTTGCACCTTTAGGGTGACATGTACAAAAAAGTTTTTTGATGTCTGGATAAAACGTATATAGAAACAGAATGTGATGATTTGCAAAACGTTTAAACTTCACATTCAATTGAAAATAGCCCAAAGACAACATGTCAAATGTTGAAACTGAGAAATTTCATTGTTTTTTTTGAAAATGATATCCTCATTTAGAATTTCAGAATTAGGACTGTGGCAACAAAAGACTGGAAAAGTGGTGAAATGCTAAAAGAAATCAGCTGGTGGAACATCTCACAGTTAATTAGGTTAACTGGCAGCAGGTGAGTAACATGAGTGTGTCTAAAAAGAGCCTCCCAGAGCGGCTGAGTCACCACTCTGAGACAGACTGTGCTGGAAAACAGTGCAACAATTTAAGAATAATGTTTCTCAACACAAAATTGCAAAGAATTGGAGGATTTCATTGTCTGCAGTAGATAATGTCTTTAAAAGATTCAGACAATCTGAAGAAATCTCTGTGCACAAGGGGCAGGTCAAAAGCCAGGATCCATGATGGTATGGGGGGGGGGCATTAGAGCACATGGCATGGCTAACCTGCACCTTTGTGAAGGCACCATTAATGCTGAATCACATCTGCAGCTTGTTGAGCAACATATGCTGCGAAATAGACCAAGTCTTCTCAGGGAAGGCTTTGCTTTTTTCAGCAAGTCCATGAGAAAACACATTCTGCATGTATTCCAGCAGCACGGCTCCGTAGTAAAAGAGTCCAGGTGCTAAACCTGCCTGCTGTCCCAGACTTGCCACCCATTGAGTGGTAAACATGACCCTGTCCCAACTTCTTTGGAAACAGATGTAGGATTGATCATGCTCTTACGTTGATGTAGCTGACGTTCAGCTCTTTGGCCGTGTAGCCACGCTGGAGGTTGCGTCGGGCGTAGACGTCGTAGTCTCTGACAATTCTGGTGATTAAGTCAGATGTTGAGATGCCCTCCGTCCGTTGCGTAGGCACAAACATCCCTGGCACACATACACGCACACATAAAAACACGCAGATTTAGACAACTGCCCAAGCTATATTTAAGTTTTTCTTCCTGGCATCACTCGCTCACCTGCCTCCTTGATGTGTTTATAAACATCCTCACTTCCTGCTGAGGAGTATGGGATATCGTCGTGAGCCACAAAATCGATCTGGGGAACAATCAAAGGACACATAGTGTGTGGCAGAAAACACTGCGCTGGCAGACAGACATGAGGTCAAATTAAAAATGAAATGAACAGAACATTTGAAGAAGTCAATGAAGTCAATGCAGTTTTTTTTTTTTTACTGATCAAACATCCTTTAATGGGGCAGTTCTACATTTAGTGCAGATAATCTGTGGATGACCATGAAATCAGCTTTATTTATTTATCACTTTGGTTTTCAGGAATAATTCTCACAGACAGCTGAGATATTTCAAGGTCATCAGCACTGTAAAACTACTTTTTTTTCCAGCATCCAAGTCGTGGAAAGCCATGCAAACTGTCATATCTGGTGTTATTGATTATTTTCATTTGTTAGTGAGCTTATTTTAGACTTAGGACTTAGCCATTTACTCTGGAGTGTCCTACAGTGAGGACTGACATGCCTCTTATTGTTCAGTTTTTCCTTTCTCAGTTAGGATCTACTTTTCAGATGTTTTGTGATTACAGCCCCTGAATGCTTCACAGTTGAACACACAGATAGCATAAGTAACCCCCCCGACACACACACACACACACACACACAGACACACACACCTTGTGTTTCTCTAGGAACTCAGGCGTGAGGGTCCAGGGGGCGTCTCTCAAAATCTCGTCGACGTAGCGGCAGTGTCTCAGGGCCTCATAGCGTTCGATCTCCGTCATGACTGTGAAACCTTTGTACTTATGGGTCAGCTCATCACTGCACACTGTTCCAAGCACGCCCCGTGAAGCATAAACCAAACACAGGAGCACGTAAGTCACTATCAGACAAATCTGTATGGATTATTTAGAGCAGGGGAATTTCAGGGTGTATGCATGTGTGTGTGTGTGTGTGTGTGTATGTGTGTGTTGTCTCAGTGGGTCAGTCCTACCTCCTACTATGAGGTAGGTGTTGGGGAAGAGGTTCTTGGCCTGCATGAGAGCACGAGCATGTCCAGAGTGGAACAGGTCAAAGATGCCATCTGCGTAGACTCTGACCGGCCGGTCCACTGAAAACACACAGCGACACATTTAACGAAACGATCTGCAGCGCTCTCATAGTGAGAGTCATAACTGTGGCTGCAAAGCAACATACAGTGAATTATTCTACAACACAGACTTAAAAGAGTTCTCCACCGATGAAGCATTGTGCTCCCAAAAAACTGTCGGACTCATGATGGACAGTTTAAAAAAGAAGTATCAAAATTGATGGAGCAAAACCAGAGATATCATCTGTTTTATTCCACATAGCCTTCCTTCCTCTCACAGCCTGTAACCTGGAATAAAACTGAAATAGTGAAAGCCTTAAAACTAGGTTTGGACCAGTCAAGATGAGGTAATACAGCAGGTCCCTTGATGGTACATTAGTGGTGTAAATTGTTACAGTTACATAACAAATACATTCCTAAAAGGTAGTTCTACTGCTTGGACTTAGTATCACTGGTAATAATACTGTCATGATAAAGAATGTACTGGGAAAAGCAGTGGCAATATAGTACTGGCATAGTTATAGTAGTCATAGTAGTAGTAGCATTAACATCAGTAGTAAGAGTATCAGTAGTAGTAGTAGTAACTGTGACGATAGTAATAGGAGGAACAACTAGTTGCACTTGCATCAGCTTCAGTAGTATGAGTATCAGTAGTGGTAGTGGTGATACTGTAGGATAAGCAATAGTAGTAGCAAAAGCTGTTGTAATAGTGGTAATATAAGTAGTATCATTAGCATCAGCAGTAAAGTGTATCTGTAGTACTGGTAGTTGCAGCAGTGGTGACACTGCAGTGATTGCAACAGTAGCATCAGTGGCAATAGCAGTAGTAATTATGGTAGTAGCAGCTGTACAAGCAGTAGTTGTAGTACAGTAATAATAATAGTGTAAGTTTCAAATGTAGTGAAAGAAAGGAAGGACTGAGGAATACGATGAGGGCAAACATGACAGCTGGGAGACGGTGAAGCTGCAGGAAATGGAAATGGGGGGGGGTCCACTGTACCTGGTGTGCCTCTGCGGGCCTGAGCGATAGTGAGTTTCTCATGAGGGGCACGACAATCACAACTGGTCTCCCTGGCAAAGATGGCTGGCTCTGTCAAAGTCTGACACAGAGAGGAGGAGTAAGACTGGGTTACAGATACAACACAGCACAGACATCTTATTTCAGATGATGAAGGAATGAAGGATACTCGGGTTGTTGCAACATCTAAAACACCTGCACACCTGGAAGCACAGCCACCATCCATCCCTTTAGTGGCACACAATATGTCTCCCTTTCCATACTCTGGGCTGTTACAGTAACCTCCATTAAGTTACTGACCACAGCCTATTCTGGGGCATTGGACTGAGAGACAGGCAGAGCTGCACTCAGCATTATTGATCACTCTGCGTGTGTGTGAGCAGACTTTTGTGTGTTAGCATGTGGTAGAAAACAAGGTCAAAGCAACTGATCGGCTGTCAAAGGCCTCTCAGGAATTAGCTGAAATTCAAAAGGGACGAATAAGCTGGAAGAGGTGGAGATGCAGGAGAGAGAAAAACAGCTTTTTAGATATTTAGAAATATAAGTGAAGCAGATACAGAAAGAATAAAAAACAACGGGATGTGGAAAGGAAGGCAGACAGAGCAAGAAAGGATGGATTAAGGATAATACTTGTTAGCACTTGTCAAAGCTACATCAAGGTTAAAGTGCTGCAGTGTGAGCAGGCCTGAAAATTTGTCATTGTGTGCCATCTGTTGACTGCGGGGAATATTTTTCACTGAATCTCATTATTCACACCAGTAAAAGAGGATCAGAGTCAGCACAGAGCAGAAAGCTGTGGGAGTGTGAGAGGAGGGTGAAAAAAATGGAAACAGATTCGGTCTCCGTGGACGAGAGCGGCAACTGACGTCAACACATCCTGTAGGAACGGCAGCAAAACCAGAGTGTGACAGCACATTTCACAGACAGGGTCAGACCAAAGAAGGGCCTGAGTGAGGGTGAACGCGGGAGTTTGTGAGGGTGAACGGGTGAGTTTGTGTAAGGAAATTAAGCCAGCTAAAGAGATTTTACCTCGCAATGCAGATAGTTTTTTGTTTTATTTGCGCAGGCTTTGAGATATTTGATGAACAGATGAGGAGTCATGAAGTACTAACGTTCATGTTGCATAGTTAAAAGAGAGCTCTGATAAGCAAGCGTAATCATCTGGGAGACGCCGTGCAGCTCGTTGAACCATCGTGTTGTGTTTGGGAACCCTGGAGACCACAGGGAGTCTTTAGCAGGCCAAAAAACCTACTTTACAATGTTTTATTACCTTGATGCTTCAGGACTTTTCCTTGTTTAGGGAGAACTGAACCAATGACACTGCAGAAAGCCAGACTCCAGCTGCAAAACAGGGTTAAACCCAACGGATTCTCACCTGTTCTATATCCGTGATTGTTCTAACGAAGTCTAACAGGGATATCAACAAAACACAAGGGACTGAAGAAACCAAAGAATTTGCCATTATAAAACCGCCAATCGCTACATGACTGTTTGTCATATCTTTACACAATAAAGCTTTATGCACTAGTCTAGAAGCTCAACCTCTTAGATCGCTGAATTATGCACATTAGAAGCGCTGTGAGGTTGCTCTTGTACTAAAAACACACAAGGTATAAAGATGCTTATGTCACACCGTGCTCTGCGGTCAGCGGCAGTTGATGTATTGCCATTTCACTTTCACTTCATTATATGAATCGCTGCAAAAGTGGAGATGTGGGCAGCAATTTACAGCTCTGGAAACAGGCTATTTACTGAGGACAAGTGGATTTTAATTGTCATGCATGCAACAGCTACTAGAAGAACAGAAAGCATTTGTTTTTTTAGCAGTACCATCGATGTGCTGTTCCTTTTCTGGTACCTACGTCCCATTTACCTGCACATCCTGATTCCCCTGCTTTTGAAATTGGCTTTGAGCACAACTGTCCTGTCTGTTTCCATTAGGGAGGTGTCAGAATTCAGCGCCAGCCACCAGAGCTGAGTTGAGGTTGAGGGAGCATCCTCATCACCCATGATTCTTTGGGTGGCTTACAAACACTCAGCACAGAGCAGATGGTGAAGCTTAAACTGACCGGGGGCAGGACGAGCGGTCAGTAAATCCCTCTCTGGCACAGGCAAAGAACATCTGGCATGAGGAGGATTAAAGCCGAAAAAAGAGAAACACGGGGCCAGGAGAGGGCACGCAAAGAGACAAGGAGGCAAAGATGGACCGTTTGGAGGAGTCAGACATGAAGGATGAGGAATTACACCAAAGAGATGGAGAGACAGGAGGCTCTCTGTCCTGACTGCCGCAGTGTCTCCTCAGCAGGACATTCATGCTTTGTGGTCCACCGTGCGAGCCCCCTCCTTCATGCAGACATGTACACTCAGCATTCTGAGCCTTTCACCCACAGCCTCATGCTATAGGGGGTCTGTTTCGTAACAGGGGAGAAAGCAGGACCCTTTGTCTTCCTCTCTCTCCCCCTGTCACACACACACAGCAAGACATGAAACACACAAGAAAACACACACACATGCTCTAAACGCCCTACCGTCCGGGGATGGGGGCAGGTGTGTTCAAGCTCCTCCATGATTCCCGAAGACTCATGGGATGTGGCTTTGCATCCTCTGTTATGTGACTCAGCATCAGTGAGACGATGCCTCTCTCCTCACCACTCAGACTCTTTCTCCTTCCTCTGTTCCCCCCGCCCACTCTCTGCTCTGCCTCTCCTCCTCCTCATCCTCTCTGATCCCCTGCTGCAGAGAGGAGGAGGCAGTGAGGAGGTCTCACTCTGCAGCGTTTTCCTGGTACCACAGAAGGGATGAATTGTTGTGTTGCAAATATATTCAGCTTAATTTGACCTTTGCATGTGTTTTTTTCATTTTGCCACTCTATTGACATCTTAGCACCGGTTCAACCTACAGAAGTGTTATATTTGGCTATATATTTTGTCACAAATCTCCAGACACATCTGGCATCAGTGTAGCACTGGCGAATGCAGGCGAATGGCCATCACTTGCCAAAGTGAATTTTTTTTTTATCAAAGTTCATCAAAGTTGAAATCAAGCTGGAATCTCCAGGGCTGAAAAATGCAGTTCCTCGAATGGCCACTTGAGGCTACCTCTAAAAGTGAGTCAATCCCCATAGACCCCTATATTAAAATGCCCAACTTTACAGCGGTAATAAACATGTTTACAGTCTGGTACAAAAAACGGTTTTGCTCTATAGCTAATTGCCCTGTTCAGAACAAATGTGCAGGGGGTGATTTTTTTTTTTCTATATCTCACTTGTTTAAATTGTACTAAGGCTTAAAGTTATGCACAATCATGGGCATGGCCAGTAGGTTTCAGCAACCAGGCGTCAGCTCCACCCATGCTCCACCTCTTCGGCCATTTTTGGATTAGCCATGAGTTTGATGGAGTCAGCCACTGTCGACATGGCAGCGGCCGGAGCCAATGTCAGTGAGCTTCACACGCTTCACGAACCTACTGGTGACGACGCAGAGAATATGTCCATGTTCACACAGTCTATGGCTGAATGTGCTGCAAAGATGCAAATTTGCTTTGCCACCGGAAGTGGGTTTGTGCATGTGTGACTCTACCCTCAGAGATGTCAAGTAACACGAATGGCTGTGAAAAACACAAGGGAAGGAGCCATCTATAGCAGAGCAGCTTGGGGCTAATACAGCTAATTTTCCTGTCCAATACCATCAGTCATCAATCATTTGTGTGTAAATGACAGTAATGAAAGTATCACCACAAGTGATTTATCTGCATAGCATTATCCTGTCCGACTTTTGTGAGCTGAGTGAGTCACCGCTTCAATAAACGATCTTCGCTGGCAGAGCTGGCGAGCTCTCACCATGGCGACGGAAAAGAGGAGAGAGCACCGAGAAAAGGACCAATCAGAGAGAAGCTACAGCAGTATGAGCAGTGAGGATTGGAGGAGTGGCCCATAGCACCATCAGTGAGATGGTACAAAGTGTCACTGCATTGGTTTATAGCTAAGGCCTAATTAAAAAGTCCAGCGTAACGTGTGTTTAGTTTTTTTTTTCTAGATGTTAACACCTTTTGATGAAAAATACTGAGCGCCTTGCGAAATGCCTGGTTTGGGAATTTGGCACGTGTTTCTTGTTGCGTCCAACTGAAAATAATCAGCTGTCACTTTCTCAATCACACCCATTTGTGAGTAGTTTGTTCCGCTCGTTAATCACCGCACGAAAGTGTATTTGCTGCTTAACACAGAAATCAAACCTGGGTGTGAGCTGTGCTTGAAAGTAGAGAAAATACTCCGCTTTTTTTCTGTTTTCCACGTGGCAAACTTTCCGCTGTCGGATCATTAGAACACGCAGACTGCACTAGAATAACCCTGAAGACTTCAGAGAAACCTGAATGTGTACTTACCCTCAGTGGTCCCCTTCTGCAACAAAGAGGCGCAACAGCTGCGCAACAGGAATGCGCTCTGATGCGTCGCTGTTTGACCATGGCGTCCAAATGCAAACAGTTCTGGAAAGTAAGACGTGTTTACCACTTGTCTTTCCGTCTCGTTGCTGTCTAGTCTAAGGCAGGACTTTGTCCGTACTCCAGCACGGCGGGCAAGAGCGACGACGCTCCGTCTGTCTGGGAGGACAGATCAGCTGCTCACCGCTGATGAGCTGCGACAACTGTCGGCCACGGTCCATTTAGCAGACCTTACAGTAGACCATATTGTACCGCTGAGGGGGACCTTACCCATGCAATCTGCGACTTATAGCCTCGTTTCAGTAGTGAATAATGTGTCTCTTGACAAACGCAAATGATAAAAAAAAACACTGTTATAACTAAAATTAAGAATATCAACCAGCACCAAAGCAGTTCATAATTCACACAAATATGTTATTAGCCTGCTGACATCATACACAAAGGCTACTGAAGTCACCAGTGTGATAATGAGGCTATTGACCCACTATACTGTAGGTCTGGAACAGGCGAACATATGAGTTATCACCGTGATTTATGGTATAAAAGCCTATATAGACCCTGGAGAAGAAGAACAAGCCACGCTTTGTGTTTTCATTGTTGTAGTGTAGTGTCTCTGTGGCCCCAATCTGGGACAGGAACCCATTGTGCCCAACAAAGTCCCGCCTGGTCGCCCTGGAAACCAGCTTCATTGGGATACACAGGCATAGACACTGACTTTTAAAAAGGAGGGAGACCAGTATCACCCTGTGGTTTGACGATCCAGGTCTGAGTATAAGGTTGTTAAAGTTATCCTCTGTAAAATGCTGTAGTATTTTGCATATATCAGAGAGGGAAAAGCTGGTACAGTCGTTGTGTTTAGAAGACAAAATAATCTGCAACCACCTCTTGGCCAGTGGACAAAATGCCTTATAAGTCTGCTATCTATGGGGAAAAATAAAGGGACACCCCAAGGACTTTGACAAGGTGTGGGGATCACTCATGGACAGCCTGAAACATTATTGCATGCAGGATCCATCAAGACAAGAAGTGCATTTGTTTTGAAGCGAGGCTGTGATTTTTTTTTTTATTTGTTTCGTTATTTTTTGTTAATCTATATATTTTAGAAGACACTATAATCCTTTCAGAGTGTGCTTTTTATGTGTGAACTAGGTGCAAGTACTGCATCATATTATTTATTTACATATTATTTGCTTTTCTGCATTTCTGTTCGATAAAAGAATGTAAACATGCACCACATACTGAAGAAATACTGTACTTTTTGTGGTCTTGAGCCTGTGGAGTAAACATCGCTGACATTGAACAACACTGCCACCGTGTGGACAGGAGTGGAGGGAGCACTTCCTTTTTCTGACGACAGCGCTGTGATGTCACTTCCTGCACATGACTTTCCCCGGGAAGACGATTTGGCGCGGACTGCTCTGTTGTTGTGTTGACTTGCCGCCGCCGCGCTGAGCAACTGTCAGTGAGCAAACGTTGAGTGAAAAGGTTGAAGTTATGGCTCCGGTATCAAACCCAGACAAAGACGTGGACGGTCCGGCCGACGGTGAGTGTTTGTTTTCACGTGGCTCGGCTGAGTTTGGAGGACTCGCGCAGGGAAACCGAAGAAGTTTGCTAACACAGCGGCTAGCCTACACTAAGACTCTACGACAAGGGGCACGCTTGGGCCATTAATACTATATGTGTAGTAAAACGATAGCTAACACGCTAAACTAAGCTAACAATTTGCCGTACGAGGCTCGTGTTCAGAGAGGATAACCAACACATGGCAATGCAATGTTAGCTAACTACAGTGCGCTGCTAATACTGCCAGTTATTTTCTTTCTCCATTGCAACTTATTTTGGCGTAGCATGTAATATATTGCCACGAAGAAGCCACCCCTTGTGTCCATGACAGAAATATGAAGCTAACTATAACAAAATGACTCAAAATAGTAAGAAGTGTCCTCGCGTTCAACGAGCAGAAGTGTGCGCCTGCACTCCTCAAACAGCTCCTTGCAAATGTGACATTATCGATGCGTTTGTTGGAGTAGACATCTGCAAACCAAACTGTCATGTTCATACCTGCTGCTGCGTCGTCATGTCGACGTGTCTTCCTCCTCAGACGATGGAGGTGATACCTGTGGCCTGGCAAAGTCTCGATCCAGGCGTGAGAAGAGGGAGAAGGTGGGGAGGAAGTCTGCACTGGAGCAGCTCAAGAAAGCCAAGATGGGGCAGAAGATTAAATATGAGGTGAGGAACTGAAGTGCTGTGCATATATATGTGCATCACAGTGAGTATCACACAGTCTGTGTGTAATCGTTTGTTTAATTCAGCTCTGACAGCATAATGGTACTTGTTGGGATCCATCGAAGTTTGTATTCACTTGGTCTTTGGATCAGGCACTCTGGGACAATGTGATGGCCGTTTTTCATACTTCTATAAATATTGGAAGAGGAAAAAGCAATTAAATGAGTTTTTGCTGCTGCTATCCAACAGTGAATAGTACATTTGGGTTTTATATTTATGTTTTTCAGGTGGAAGAGTTAACACATGTGTATGAGGAAGTGGATGAGGACCAGTACTCCAGGATTGTACAGGACAGACAGGAGGATGATTGGATTATTGATGATGGTGAGTCCCAGGCTCCTGTATCCACTGTGGGAATATGCGTGATGGGGAGGTCTGATCTGACAGTTTCTCTTCTCTCAGATGGAACAGGATATGTGGAGGATGGAAGAGAAATCTTCGACGACGATTTGGACGATGATGTGGTTGAAAACAACAAAGGTGAACCCTCATAAAGTATTACAGTACACAACAATGGATGTGTATTTTTAGAAAAACGTGCATTAAATAGTTTTGTATCGAGTGATTTATGTGTGTGTGAAATGTTTGCAGGAAAAGCAGTTGCTAAAGGAGCAGACTCCAAGAAGACTGTGAAGAAGTCGGTTGTAGCCAAACCCAACACCATTAAGAGCCTCTTCATGAACACTAATGTGAAAAGGCCTGTGGAGGTGTGTTTCTGCTGGCATCGCTGACTTGCTTTGGTGTTTGCTTCCATTACGAATGTCCCAAGTGTCCCCTGTGCGGATCCTAACGTGAAATAAAAGAGATGCTCTTCACTTTTTCGTGCTCTTGCCTCGACCTTAAGCATCTTCTTATCTCCTGCAGAAAGATGTGGACCTGTCCAAAGATGACCTGTTGGGAGATCTCTTACAGGACCTGCACTCTGAGGTTGGGTCTCTGTCATGTAAACAATGCAGAACTTTGACATAATTAAACAGAATTCAGTGTCAGGTGGTGCAAAAGGACGAATGACAGAGACAACGTCCTGATACAAGAATTAAACGTGACCTTTTATTTATTTCTTTTTTTACATAGCCGACTTCCCCACCTCTTTATTGTCCATAGCTAATCTGATATGTTGCAATCTTTGCTTTTAAATTTTGTCTGTCCCTCTTTCTTACCAGAAACCAGCTCTTCTGACTCCTCCGCCAGTGGTCACTCTGAAGAAAAAGAAGTCTCTTGGATCTC
This sequence comes from Chaetodon auriga, assembly GCF_051107435.1. NCBI lineage: Eukaryota > Metazoa > Chordata > Actinopteri > Chaetodontiformes > Chaetodontidae > Chaetodon > Chaetodon auriga. Next base: position 11,476,740 of record NC_135094.1, read on the forward strand.
CCATGAACCCCTTTTCCATCAGGCCTCAGGTGCCAAAGGTATCAGTCATAAGTTTCTGTCACAGTCTTGAAAAATATTTCACACATGATTGCACGTATGTGTAAACCACATCACTGACCAGATTCCACTTTCTGAAACCAGTAATTTTAAGATGCTTTATCTCGCTTCTGTGATTCCAGGAGTCACCCTCAGCTGTGGGGTCAAAGGCCAAAGTTATCAGGCCGCCGCCTTCTGACCTGAAACCCGGGTCGTCAGCCCGCCTCCCTCCCTCTACCTCTGCTCTTCCTGCGGAGAGGCGGGGAGCAAAAGTGGAGGAGCAGCATGAAGAGGAAGGTAAGAAAGGCCGACACAGCTGTGTTAGCTTTTTGCTCTTTCTCCCTTCTAGCACCTCACTTTGTGTCATAATGTGTTTTTCAGTCAATGACACTCTGGGATTCGACGGGGTGGACTTCGATGAGCCGATGGAGGTTGGCCTCGAGGAGGAAAAGCCTGCAGTGAAAGATGACGCTGAGCCTAAAGCAGCAGCAGAGGTGGCCATTAAAGTGGAGCCCAAAGCGGAGCCTGAGGATCCTGTGTTATTGTGAGTTTTCTGGCTCACTCTTGTAATTGTGTACATGCATTGTGTGCACTGAGCTAACAAACGGCATCTTCGCCTCCTCTCTTCTTTTTCCAGGTCCAGCAGGATTGGAAGTTCTTGGGGACAGGAGGAGGAAGGTGGAGCCAGCGCGGCTCCAGCAGAGATACAGGTTGACTCCAGCCAGCTCCCGCTGGTGGAGGGGCCAGACGGGGAGCAGGTGTTCCGCTTCTATTGGCTGGACGCTTTTGAAGAACCTTACAGCCGACCAGGTAAAGCATAATCACACCTGGAGTGAATATATAGTGGATATTATCACATAATTCCATAATCTGAAACTGTTTTCTTATCTGAACTTAACTGTGGTCTAGGTGTGGTGTACCTGTTTGGAAAAGTGTGGATTGAGTCTGCAAAGTCTCATGTGAGCTGCTGCGTTACTGTCAAGAACATTGAGCGGACCATGTACCTCCTACCTCGTGAATATGTAAGTCAGTTTGTCAGTTTTCAAATGGCCGTGTTTTAAGAAGCTTCTCTTTTACTCAGTGTTTGCTCTGTCATAGTCATGGCCTCTGTGAGCACATGAGATCAGAAAAACCTTCCCTCACATCGAATTCTTTAATTGTGTTTCCATGAACAGAAAGTTAACACAAAGACTGGGGAGGTGTCGGACACTCCGGTGGGAATGATGGACGTCTACCAGGAGTTCAACGAGCTCTCAGAGAAGTTCAGGATCATGAAGTTCAAGTCCAAGGTCGGTGCTGTCCTCTGTTATGTGGCTGCACAGCCTGGATTTAAGTGCGATATGTTTGCAACTACTGCTTGTTTTCTGTTTCTCTCTTCAGAAAGTGGAGAAGAACTATGCTTTTGAAATTCCCGATGTGCCCAGTCAGTGCGAGTACCTGGAAGTCAGATACTCTGTGAGTGGCCCTGCACACACACTCTCTGTAGTTGTCAGGTAGGAGTGGCCTGTAACTGTTTTTATTTTATTTATTCGTCTCTTTGTTAATATGTTTGCAGGCTGACTTCCCTGCGCTGCCTTCAGACCTCAAGGGGGCGACGTTTTCCCACATTTTTGGAACCAACACTTCCAGTTTGGAGCACTTCCTCCTCAGCAGGAAGATTAAAGGGCCTTGCTGGCTGGACATCAAGACACCACGTAAGGAGGACCTTTGTCCAGAACTCTGGATATTGAGAAGTTCATACAGAAATTTCTTTGAATTTAAGAATTCACACTCTGTGTCTGTGTTAGAGCTGATCAGCCAGCCGGTCAGCTGGTGTAAGGTGGAGGCTCTGGCCCTGAGGAGTGATCTGGTCACTGTGGTCAAAGATCTGTCACCTCCACCCATCACCGTCATGTCCATCAGCCTAAAGACCGTCCAGAACCCCAAGACGCACCAGAACGAGGTCAGAACACGTCCACTTGCACACAAAATCCAATATTCAGTTTCCCTTTTTTAGCAGGAAATTCATGGTGTGCACAGACAGACTGAAATAGTAAGTGATATGATTGTTGCTGTGCAGATTGTGTCCCTGGCTGCACTGGTCCACTGTCAGTTCCATATGGACAAAGCTCCACCTCAACCCCCATACCAGACCCATTTTTGTGGTAAGTTTTTTATACTCTTCATTCAGTACTTTAATTACTACTTTTGTTATACTTTTATTGTAGCACATGAATGCAATCAAATTGAAACGTATGGGGGAAATATTATTGTTGTGACAAATGTGTTGTAGCGGTCATTGTTTTTGTTCTTCTGTAGTGGTCAGTAAACCGTCCGACTGCATCTTCCCCTACGACTTCAAAGATGCTGTGAAGAAGAAGGTGAGTGGCGATGGAGCTAAATAAAAGCAGCTTCTACGGTCCTTTACAGAAAGGCAGGTCAGTATCATCTGTACAAAGACTGATTCTTTTCCTCTGTTAGAATGGCAAAGTGGAGATCGCTGCGACAGAGCGGACACTGCTGGGCTTCTTCCTGGCCAAGATGCACAAAATCGACCCTGATGTGCTGGTGGTGAGTAGGAGATGTTGTGATAGTGAGATGATCCACAGATGAAGGTGCAGTGTTTTATCGGGGTAAAAATGAGCATCCTCCTTCTTGTCCTGTAGGGTCACGACATCTTTGGCTTTGACCTGGAGGTGATTCTGCAGAGGCTCAATGTGTGCAAGGTTCCCCACTGGTCAAAGATAGGACGCCTCAGGAGGGCCAATATGCCCAAACTGGGGGTAAGAAGGCTAAAAATCCTCAGCAGTTGAAGTGTTCTTTGTGTTGTACATCTCTAAGGGTTGTTGTATTTGGCAGGGTCGCAGTGCTTTCACAGAGAAGAGCGCAACCTGTGGCCGCCTGGTGTGCGATGTGGAGATCTCAGCCAAGGAGCTGATTCGCTGTAAAAGTTACCACCTGACTGAACTGGTTGCTCAGGTGCTGAAGATGGAGAGAGCCACGGTCCCACAGGAAAACATCAAGAATCTCTACAGGTTGGTTTGTCCTTAAAGGGCCAGTTCAACCAAATCAGACAAAAGAGTTGTGTGTGTGTGCATCCTAAAATGTGTGTTTGTGTGTCAGTGACTCCCCTCACCTGCTCTACCTGTTGGAGTTGACATGGACAGACGCGAAGCTGATCCTGCAGATGATGTGTGAGCTCAACGTGCTGCCGCTCGCCCTGCAAATCACCAACATCGCTGGCAATGTCATGGTAACACACAGCAGCCCCCTTTTCCTTTCCCTTCGTTGAATTCATACAATCAATCACAGTGTCGTGATGTTAACATCCACATAAGACACGTGTAAAATGCATCTGCCTGACTCAGAATCCAAAATGTCTGCACGACCAGCGTTATTCAAAGTAAAGCATTTTAAACACGCCTGACAAAAGGAACAAGGATGGCCAATCTTTGAGCTTTTTAAATTCCAGTCAGCAGCTCCTGTTGCTTATTGTACAGGTGAAACACAAAATTGAAGTCAGAAACAAAACAAGTTGCAGACAAAAGCCAGACATTTCTCTTGTGAGTGAAGTGGAAAGACGTGAAGCTTTGAATCTTAGAAGTCTTTATCAAGGCTTAGAGAGTGTTTCAGGAGAACGACAAAACACAACACAGTGGACTTCAGTCATAAGAAACCACTGGTTTACGACTCTTTTCCTCCTTTGCCTCCTGCGTCAGTCACCCCATTTCTTCCTGCTTCTTCTCTGCAGTCTCGTACTCTGATGGGCGGCCGCTCTGAGAGGAACGAGTTCCTCTTGCTTCACGCCTTCCACGACAAAAACTACATCGTCCCAGACAAACCCTCCTTCAGAAAGGCCCAGCAGGAAATGGTGAAGCCAGACACAATCGCACGCGGAGCTTTTTTTGTTGTTCTTGTTGTCGTACAGTCGGTGACAAGTGTTTCTTTTTCTCTTTGTTCCTGTGTCTCAGGTGGAGGGGGAAGAAGATGTGGATGCAGGGAGAGGGAAGAGGAAGAAGAAGGCAGCCTATGCTGGAGGTCTGGTGCTGGATCCTAAAGTTGGTAAGTCTGTGTTTTTTGTTAAAGTCTGCATGTCTTTGTTCATACAGTGTGTTTATAACCTCCCTCTCTCTCTCTCTCTCTCTCTGTAGGTTTCTATGACAAGTTTGTGCTGCTGCTCGACTTCAACAGCCTGTATCCCTCAATCATCCAAGAGTTCAACATCTGCTTCACCACTGTGCAGAGGGAGGCTCACAACACGCAGAAGAAGAACCAGGTGTGTGTGTGTGCGCGCACGCACTGTGTGTTCATATGTTTCAGGTTGAGAATCTGAAAACTTGATTGATCCCTGCAGGGAAATTGCTTTGTTGCAGTGCAAATTGCTCGACACACAGTCAGAGGGAGGGATGAAGTAAAGATAAAAGTGCACAATATGTAAAAAAAAATAATGCTGATAATAGTAATACAAGGTAAGAGTTCACCAGGATTTCTGTTGATATCCAGTGATGTCCAACCAGTGTTGGTGGTGAATGTGACCGATTGAAGCAGGACGTTTTCCTGCTCATGGAGCTGTGCTGCGTGCACGCTCCTGTCTGCCCTGCAGCTACTCCCCCACGGTGATAGTAGTGGTCCTGGTCCCCCAGCCTGACTTCATCTTTTCCCCAGAGAAAAGTTCCAGCTCACTTCCCATTCTTGTTTTCATGGTAGCAGGAGGACGAGTTGGAGGAGATTCCCGAGATTCCAGATTCAAACCTGGAAATGGGAATCCTGCCCAAAGAAATCAGGAAGCTGGTGGAGCGACGTAAACAAGTCAAACAGCTGATGAAGCAGCACGACATCAACCCAGACCTCTACCTGCAGGTACACACACACACACACACACACACACAGAGTTCACACATCCTTGCACATTCACACTGAAACACAGTAGATTTGGTTCACTAATGTTGAGCAGTTGGTGACAGTTTTTTTTTAGCTGTGGGGAAAAAGCATCATAACATCCACAGAAACCCCTCAAAGCGCTCCAGCTGCATAATTGACTTCTTCTCTGTCAGTCTGGATGCGTCTGTCATCCTTAAAATCCCAAAGCAGCGCAGCAAGCAGCATATTTATTTAGCCATATATTAGTGACTGTTTGGATCATACTGAGTGCGCACAACAGCAGTGCAGCATCTCTGAGTGCATTATGTTATTTTCTGCTCTCATGACCTGCATACAGACTCATTTATTTACAATATTTTGAAGGCAGTTAGATCTTGCACCAACCTGAGATGTGCGTGTGATTGCACCCCTTCTACTATCAAATCTTCATAACCGAGAGTTTTATCTGTTTGGCCTGATTTGAGTCTGTGTCTCCATCAGTACGACATCCGTCAGAAGGCTCTGAAGCTGACCGCTAACAGTATGTACGGCTGCCTCGGATTCAGCTTCAGCCGCTTCTATGCCAAGCCACTCGCTGCCCTGGTCACACACAAGGGTAGAGAGGTGAGTGAAAAACTGCCTACTGTACACAAACACATCTGGAGCTTTGAAAAGTTTCAGCTATCACACCTCTGATAGATACAGCAGAGCTAAACAGAGCTTGTGGTTAAACACAAGTGGTTCATTCATTGAGGCACACACTGATTAGATAATGGTGGTGTCCTGCAGTCCTTTTGTGTATTCTGGTCTTCGGAGTTGCCCGACTGCCAGTAGGAGAGTACAATAGGGGTTCAAACACGTCCATTTCCATCCACAAGAGGGCACTGCTGCATCATTTTCCACCCAGTGCACCACTCCTTCCACTGTTCCATTCTGGCTCTGACTTTCTCTCCTGTTTTGCTTTTCTCCTGCCTCACATTCGTGCTCCTTTCTCTCTTCCTCCCTCACCCCGTGCCCTTCCCCGCTCTAAATACGATAATTCCTTCAAGTTCATTTTGTCTGAATCAGAGACCCGTTGAAGTGTCTGTGATGTCAGCGTCTCGATCAAAGTATTTTCCAGTCACGATGCCACGGGAGCACACATGACGCTCACATGCTCCCCGTGTCATGTCTGATTGTGTTCTTTCAACACAAACGCAGCAACACAGAGACGCACGCTCAATAAATTAGTGCACAGAGGCGCTCGTACTGCATGACATAAACGGCTAAATCTGGTATTGTAACCGAACACCACACACACACACTCTCTCCCACCATGTCGGCGGTAGTACTCATGTTCATTTAATGAGCTCTAACAGTACACATCCTCAGCAGAGGTGTCGAGCTTTGCCTCAGGGGAGTCCTTCATTAAGATCCCCTTACACGCTCATTGTGTTCCCTAATAGAGGGCAGGGCAGTAACTCTGTGTGTGCGTGTTATTCTGCCAGTCCGTTTGCGCCTGCAGCCGCGCTCGTTGTTCGGCTGACAGAGCTACATTGTAAAAGGTGCACACTTGATTCGCAGGGACAGGTGGGAGTTTCTCTCCCTGCAGACTTACAGCTTGTATCTCTGTCAACAGCCAGAAGAGGATGGGTTGATTACATTTTACCTCGTTCTGGCTTTATTTTATCCAGGAAGTGTCACGGCCTTCGAGACAAGAAGTTGGCTACATTTTCACTGTGTAAAATGGTGACAGCGCTGCACTTTGCAAGTTGTGTGCAGGCATGTGGTCGGTTATCCTAATATTTCAGGAGCCTTAAATGAATCTCCATATAATAAAATTCAGTCATTTTGACTTACATTGATCACAAATCACCCGCACATCTGAGGACTCGCCGAACATAACGTGAACAAAAATAGCACAAAATATCTTTCTCATTTCTCAAAACAGCTCTTGTTGCATAATCCAAGTGTTTTGTAGCAGCGTGGGTTCAGTCCTCAGTAACCTTCACGCTGTTCACAGTGACAGCACTGGTTACACATCACACACAAGTGACCCACAGTATTTTGCCACAGTGCTGCAGGGCGCATGGCGATGCAGACTGTTGTCATTGATGAAACAAACCCGTACAACCTTCCTGCTTCAGTAATTTTTAAGACGGAGCTCCTGACATGAAGTGACGTTTGGTTTGGGTGCCACATTGTCACATTCATCAATCAAATAAATAAAACTATACATCCAGAGTCAAGTGTTAGCGCTCAGAGCTGATATGATTGGATCTGTAGTGTAAATGGTGCTGGAGAGATATATTTGAAGGGTCTGTGAAAAACTCAATACTGATGTCCTTAGGCCCTCTCAGCAGGTGTCCCAGAAGAGAAGCCTGTAGATATAAAAGGAGCTGTTCCTCCAGCACTGACAGAAAAGACCAGTGTCCACAGATTACAGGAGACCAGGAGTCTTATCGGTCCCATCTGACACAGACTCAGGGAGTCAGAACTAAAGTCAAATCTCAAGGTTTATACTGAGACTAAAAGGCAAATAAGAGGCCTTTTATATTGGTCGAAATGTAGCTTTTGGAGAGCTGATGTGCTTCTGCATTCTGTATAATAGAAACAATAACTTTGTTTCTCTTTAGAGTTATTGTGTTGATGTATGTTGTGATTGATTTACATTGAAACGGTTTCAGGTCATTTAAAGCTGCTTTTGAAAGCTGCCTCCTTTGCCTCCAGCACTTTCTCACCCATCTGAGGTTACCCGGCGCGCTGAAGGGGTCGTATCCAGAATGGACTTTATTTAGGCCTTGACCACAAGTATACAGAGATGTTGCAAAACAAATATCCTCCTTTGCATTCTGGCCTCTCGTTCACATGCTAACAGCATTTTAGGTCACTAAAACTAAGATTTTTTTTTTTTTTTAAATGTCTTTGAAAGTGCAGATTTTTTCAAACCTCTGGTTTACATGTATCCGTGTGTACATGTTAACCAGAATGTTTGGGAATCGATCACTACGTCAATCATGTAATGAGCATGCATCTGAAACGACGTCGTGGACAGCTGGTTAGGTTATGTTTGGTTTGCACTGCGAGGCCGTGTGCAGGAAAAGTGACGAATAATTACAAATAAATAAATTAGCTACTATTGATTTTGTTTTTAAGATACAACTGCCAAAGAAAAATAAGATAATTGAGCACGCACAGAATATTCTTCTCTGGTATTTGATGTATTGTTGATGTGGACTTTATCGCCACCTATTGGGCAGGCGTGCTCGTCTGCATGTGCAGAGATATTTTGGAAAACAAAGGTCGAGTGGACAAACTGTCTCTTATTTTAAATGGACGGGGAAAATATCTGTTTGTGTAAAACATTCATTTACATGTTGTCAAGGCCTGAATTTGGGCTTCGCACATTGTACGTTGTCTGGAGTAATATGGCCGATTGGAGTGATGTGCATGAGAAAGGTCATCCGTCTGATCTGGATCCACAATGTGCTGAGTACACAGCGTGGACCTCAACCCGCTGAGGTAGCAGGACATCCCCCTTTGCACAATCTTAGTGTTTTGTTTACTTTGTATCCATGATCCAAGACACACATCTATTTATACTGCAGGTTTGGGGAGAGCACTGCATCAACACAACCAGGGAGTCCCACTGCGAATAAGATACCATAAATAGTGTTGTTGAGGGTAATTTATTACTCCCTGAAATCGATATTTGGACCTTTATGTGTTAGATATTCTGTTAAATCTTTAGCTGAAACCCTCGAGTCTCTTCTGACAAATCCAGGTATCCCGTGCTGTTTAAAACTGCATTTAGAAATGGTCTCGCATTACAGGGAGTCGTATTAATGTGAAATATTCGTGATCCTTCATCCAACCCCGGCTTATTTTTTCATTCGCTGGATTGACGATACCAAAGCAAATCCAGCTTCTGTAAAACCGCAGGTTGTGTTCCCAGTATATGAGCTGTCACACTCTGATTCTGCCTCAGGGAACAGTTTAAACAAAATGAAGCCGGTTGATTGAATTTGCACGGAGCCCTAAAGTTAAATAACCGTAAGCCAAGTAGTTCTTGGTAGTTTCCGACTGCAGCGAGCCAGAAAGGGCCAGCTGGCATTTATAGCGGGGTTTCAAGTGTATTTGTGGGTATTGCCGTTTGCACCCCCACCCCCGTTTTAATCGTCACATTTGCACTCTACTTTCATATCATGATTTAGGAGGCTTTTTATTTTTGTAATTGTAACACGTACACCGACCACTACTCTACCCGCAGTGTAAATCTCCCCCGCCCCTCAGCGCTCCCTTCATCTGTTTGGACGAATGAATGTGCATGTGTTCTGTGTATTTATTGATTGGCTTAGCTCTCATCTTTCTCTCACTCTTGTTTTAAATTGAGGCCTAAACCCCCCCCACCCCCACCCCCACCCCTTGTGGCAGGATGGGCCAGGCCGGGGGCCACAGTGGTTTGTTGGCCCAGCGGGAGGTTCAGATGAGGGGGTTGACAGACCCTTGGCGGTGGCTTTTCTCATCAGACTTGCCAAGTTAAGAGGGGAAAGCCCCCACTTAGCTCCCCTCCTCGCTCTTGTGTGTGTTCCTTGAGAATGTCTTACATCTATCTGTGCCTGCATGCGTGCGTCGATGTACATGTGTCTATGCGTGTGTGCGCACAAGTGCTACTGGCCGAACTCTGCCCTTTGTCGGGGGACCATTTGTTGTGGCCCTACTCTGTCCTGGTATGTGTGGGTATTAAAGGGGGATGATGGGTATTAAGAAGAAGGTGAAGGTTTAGGATTACACAGCCACAGATTGATGTCCCCCTCAACCCCTCAGCGTTATTTTGGGTCCTTTTGTATGTTCGCCAGAGAACAGTTGGGTGCAGAGAAACAGATATGTGAAACTCAGACAACTTACACGCATGTGGTTATAATAGGCTGATAAATGCATTTGTCATGCCAGGAAGACGTTTATTGTCCACCGACGACTGGCTGGTGGATCCCCGACTTGAGAATTGATCTGAGGAGAAAGCAGAGTTTTCTGCACATGCTCTTGCAGTTCTGAGATCAGTTGCAGGGAAAACTGCACAGCATTTGGCTGGACGTCTGCGGTAACGTCCCATGCTGGTGTTAATGTTGCTCCTCGTGGCCAATGGAGAAGTGTCCGTTAACGGTCGAGGAGTTGAGTTCATCCTTCTCTTTGGTGAGGAGTTGAGATGACACGGTATGAAAATTTCACATCAACAGTGACCAAAACTGATAACACACTGAATTCATTTCACCAAGTTTTATATTGAAAACCACAATTACATTTAGCGACGCTTCGCGCTTCTTGTTTGCATTAACGTTATTACAATGACGTAGCCATTACTGTGTCGTGTGTCGTGGCGAACAGTCAGCAGGCACATGGTGCATGTAGTATTTTTACATGAGTAGATAACACTGAGAGCTTCAAACCATGATGTTTTACACCTTTCTGAAGTCCCTACAACCTGCATTGAGCAAAAAGTTAACACACCTCACATTGGCTCTGAAGTAGTGGGTGGTGGTCACATAGATGACTCATAAGGTTCATGGCGTTGCCCCTTTAGCTGCAGTTTTCTTTACGCATGTTCTGCAGACAGGGTGACCATCTTCCACCAATTTTCCCTCAGCGCTTGTATAAAAGCCAAAATACGACAAAACTTCAGACTTAGCCCTGTTAAAGGGCTGAAAAATCTTGGTTTTCATTGACAGAAAACAAACCGGCGTTGCACGCTGTGCTTGTGCGCCTGCATTTGCTAACTTTGGTTGATGCTGAACGGTATTTTTAATGACGATAAAAGTTCCAAACGGTGATACAAGCTGTTGGTGTTTTAACGTGGTTTATCATGAAACTGGTGTCGTTTTCGTCCCTTGTGAGGACACAGAATGAATCTTTTCCAACATGCTTTAATACAGGAAGCATGCGAACCTTCTCCTGTCTCTGAACACGAACCGTATGTGTGTGTTCGCGTGTTTACGTCCTCCTAATCGAGCGATGTTAACAACGGAGGCCCGTGGAAGCCGCTGATTGTTGAGGAACGCAGATTGGTTTGACCTTTTGGCCCTTTTGCCAGCAAACCTGACAACCATTAGCAGGTGTGTGTGTGTGTGTGTGTGTGTCAGGATGGAGGACGACTCCTCAGAGCCATTCTGCTGTAATTGAGTCTCTGTCCTTGTGTTTAAAAACAGCCTGACAGGAGCTGGTAGTTGACATTATTGGATGGCATGCAGAGTGAAGGATAGAAGCGGGCTTGGGTAACCGAGCCGAGGGCGTGGAGAGGTCAAAGTTTGGTTTAGGTTAAACCTTTGTGTGTGAGGGTGCGTGTGCGTGTAATGAAGTCTAAGTAAATATTGTTGGCCCTGGTGTCCGTCATTCAGGTTCTATACCATTCCTCTTGTCTCAAGAAGCACAAATCATTTCCCAGAATTAGACCCTTGAATACCTAAACCACCCTATCATGTCTTATGTGTGTGTGTGTGTGTGTGTGTGTGTGTGTGTGTGTGTGTGTGTAAATGATATTGCCGCCTCCATTTCTTTCATTCAGTGTCTCAATCGCTGCTGCTGTCTCAGAATCGCGGGGTCATTTTTACATTTCCCCGAATTAGACATTAGCACACATGAGCCTGCACATGCTTCTGTGTGTGTGTGTGTGTGTGTGTGTGTGTGTGTGTGTGTGTGTGTGTGTGTGTGTCTCTCTCTCTCTCTCTGGCGGGGGGTGGGGGGGCACCATGCATGTGTGCATGCTCATGTCTGGGGAAATGAGGGCTGCATGTTTCCATCGTTCTGTGCTCCTCTTAAAGAGCTGGCTTTACTCCTGATAGGAGTGGACTTAACAAATAGTCACATGGGAGCAGCGCCGCTATTTTGGCTACATTAGCTTGTCTGTGAGGGATGACAGTGGACAGGTTTAGGAAGCTAAACTGCGACTTTAGTAACACCTACTAATGAGGCCATGTGAGACGGGGCTAACGTCAGGGATTACGATTTATTATGAATTGCTCTGACATATGGTGTCTTTATCAGGGCTACTGATAGAACTGTAAATGAGGGGATAATTAAGTACATGTTTGGAGCTGACTTTGGAAGTAGGTGATACATACGTTCACTTCTATTAAAACCTTAAGATTTCTTGACCGAATGAACTTGATCCTCGAATCGGCTTTACCGCAGTGTATGGATGATGAAGGTATAACGTAGGTGTAGACCAGTTTCTGAATGATTTCCTCCCCTGTGTGAGCAGCTGCTTGCAAATGTTAATTTATATAGAGATAGAGAAGGATCAGTGGTGGGTGTCTCGTACCGCAGATGACTGGTCATAGCTCTGAGAGGTACGGTGTACTGTTGCTATTTGAAACTAGTAATTTCAGCTTCAATATTTTGCTCGTCTTAATAACCACAAGCGTAGCCAGTCCTCTGATCCTGTTGGACCGTTTTAACTGACTGAATTACAGTACAAAGATGTCTCTTTCTGCTTGGTCACCACAACCACATCACCTGTCATTATATTGTGTTAGCTAAGCGACGACGCCACACATTCCTGGTTGAAATATTTAAGTGATAATGTAGAAAGTTGCGACTTGTGACGTATTTAAACCTGCAAAAACTGAGTTTTTTTAGCCACTCGAGATCAGCAGAAACGAGTTGTGATCACTTTGACGACAACATGATCGTCAGGTTCATGTTTCAGGCTCTTGAGCTGCTAAATGCTCCACCGTGTTGGTGCTGAGCAGGTCGTGTTCAGTGACTTTTTAGAGCTTTTAGAGCTTAACAGCTGCTGCTGAAAATAACACTATGAGAGCAGTGAGACTGAACTAAAACTGAAAAAAAAAAAAAAAAAAAAAAAAAATTGAAAAGACGCTTTAAAGTTAAAAATATGTTTACAAAAATTAGACTTGACTCGTGTAGTGTATGACTGAGGAAATAGGCATTTCACCTTCCTGCTATCCCAAACGCGCTAATATGAGCCCTTTTTGACTATCTACACGAATGTACGTTACTTCCTGTCAACATTTTAGGAATTCATTGGCGACCACTTTGACTGAGCCAGGGGTGAAGTGACACATCAGGATGCGTCCTTTCCGGCTATTAAAGCACCATATTTTTAATTGACCAGACAGCGGGAGGATTGTTGTCATTGTCGAGTTATTTTCAATGAACGCCAGCGCGTGTGATCTCAGCCGGTTGTATTAAATCAAACACAGCTTTACAACAGATTGACCCTCCCAGCAGCAGACATGAGAACACAGCTATGGCATCTGCCAGGACAGGTGTGTGTGTGTATGTGTGTGTGTGTGTGTGTGTGTGTGTGTGTGTGTGTGTGTGTGTGTGTGTCTCTGCGCTCATGCATTCTTCCATGCAAGTGAAATCATTTTAGTGAAAGACGGATTTTCTTTCTCCGTGGGGGTGTGTGTGTGTGTGTGTGTGTGTGTGTGTGTGTGCACATGAGAGCTCACACTAGCAGAAGAGAAGCTCACTTTTTTTTTTACGCATCTTTGTGTGTGAGATTGTGTTAGTGAAAGAGGGCGTCTCTCTGTTTGTGTGTGCGTGCACGCATACTTGCGCGCCTTGTGTACGTGTTGTGCGTACAACGCCCCCACCCCACCCGGCTCTGACAGTGGTGTGTTCCTCCACAGGTGCTATTTCAGTCGGCCGACTGTCATCCCAAAATGCTTTTCAGCTGAGTGCTTTTCAAAACAATCGTCAGTGGTGCCCCAGGCTCTTTTTACAAGGGCCCTCTGCCGCACTGAGGCTTAACATGCTGCCTCTGATCCGCTGATCAGCGGAGGGGTGTATGGGGTATGTATGTGTGTGTGGAGGCATTCAGAGTGGGAGGTTGAAGGTGGGACTTGGATCCCCTTTTGCAGCTTGCTCATTTGTCCACTCATCGTTCTGTTTGTCACTTTCAGCAGTGAAGGCCAGTTTGGACCCATTTTGCTCATTGAAATTGACAGCCTGGCAAAAGACAAAAGATATTTTGATGAGGAGGTGGGGTTGGGGGGGGTGGGGGGTGGATTGAAGTAAAGAATACATGGGAGCAACATGGTAACAAGGCACAGAAATCCCTTACAGATAAGACCAACAAATAGCTGAGTAACAGCTGGGGGAAAGGCAGATATCACAACAAGGCTGAACCGCTCATCAATTAGCATGACAGTGTGCAATAACGCACAGCTAATGAGTACAGCTCATGCACAGACGCACAGGTGCACATGAATGACATGAGACATAGTTAAAAGCTGTAAATTAACAGTGAGTGTACAGTGACATACAAGGACTAAGATAACAAACCTCCAGTTTCTGTCCTATCTGCTCTGAAAATCTTGATTTTGGTTTATTCGGCCGCACTAGTAAGCTGGACAACAATTGTTTTTCATCATGGGCCTGCGCTCCCGCACTTGTCTCCCTCGGTCACTTCGTGGCAGCTTTGAGTGTTACAGACTACGGTAGCACCACTTAACCCAACTACATCTTTTAGCAACATTGGCAGGGTCAGGTGCCCTGAAGTCTGCGCCCTCAAGTCTCAAGGCAGATTGTTGGGTACATTATGTTTTAAAAAATGGGGAGTACGAAGGGAAAATGTCACTTGCAAGCTGTGCAAGTCAGTTGTTGAAATACTGTAAGGACACAAGAACCCTCCACAGCACACACATGTACCACTGTCCTGAACTGGTGGGTCTGCAGCTACAGACTGTTTGAGGATGCCATCTGCCACAAGTTTCCAGCTGATCTTTAAGGTTTAGTGGGACAGTAATTCTGACTGTCATATAATCTAGAGGGGACCATGTACATTTTTATTATAATCTGGTCTGGATGGAGATCCACATCCAAATGATGGGAGTGTTGATGGAGCTAGAGCTTGTTTGTGATGTGAATCGATGGTGCAGAGCTGTTGTTACAGGGCAGCTGCAGCTCCTAATGCATGCTGAGGCAGGAGGTCTGTCCACAATCAAAATCATCATAATAGAACTTATTTATAATACAGGATACTTGGTTAAATGAGAAGTGTGGGTGTCACGCCATCATGCATTAATGTAGATAGTAAGAGTAATTATTCTGTAAATCAAGATTAATTTACCATATGTAATTGGTTTCTTATTTTGTCTTACTGCATATAAACTGGCTGCCATGATGTTTATGATCTATTGGTTGATCGCATATTCAGCATCTCACTGATGTTTAACTTTGATAAAAACGTTCTGTAGCTGATACAAGTAAGCTTAAGTTCGTATCAGGACAGTAGTATTTGTAATATGTTGGTGTGACTCTCCAAGTTAAAGGTTGTCTTGTTTTGCACAAGCACTCATGCAGACTCCTTCAGTACAATCTGTTCTGCTTGACGCATATGTACGAAGAACGCAAACTGGGCCTGGATGGAGGCCTGAAAAGGTAGAATGAGGTGGGATAGGCATTAACGGTGTAGAAAAAATCGGTCTTTTCTACCCAGAAATCTTCGGTCCTGATCCCTCGCTCCGCGGGAGCACTCGTCAGTGGGCTGCTCAATTAGTGTCCAGTCTAATTACACTGTATTAACACCAAGGAGCCGAGAAGTGAAAGAGGCAGGAGCAAAACTGAGTGATGCTCTACGGTGTGAGAAGATCGAAATGATACCTGCAAGACAGAGGGGGGCACAGAGCAAGAAGGAGACTGATGTTGATGAGTTGGGGATATAAAACTATTCAAATCGGACTTGGGGGAGACGATGTGAAAGATTTAGTTGTATTACTGAGAGAAATAACAAAATTTCACGACAGCGTCAAGTAATACGAGTCAAAGTGGAGCTTTTTCAGGTGTTCGGCCCAGTATGAGCGGCATGCGCGGCGCTGACGAGCGCAGTCATCAGAGAGAAGATGAACACACTCCTTTTACCTCCTCAGGCCGTGTGTTTGCATTGGTCCATATATTATGTGTGTGTTGGTATGTGTTCAAAGACGAGCAGTCACGCACACGCACACACATTGCATCATGGTCAAACGACTTGTCTTTCACACGGTTCATTCCGTAAAGCGCTCCGTCCTGCTGGAAGTGACAGCATATGGAAAACCCGTCTAAATGAGTCCACACATCAATTACATCAACGCGTTCTCACCTCGCTCGCCCCCCCCCCCGCCTCGCTTTGCTGTCGCTGTGTCCCTGCCTTCCCACATCTCTCTATTCATCACTTCTCTGCCCTTTTCCTTCTGTCTATTCTCTGATCATTCCACGCTCTGCTTCTGTCTGCTGCCTCCTCCAGCGCCTCTCTGTTGCTGTTGTGTCACAGAGCCCACAGCTTGTGTTGAAGGGTAGATTTTAATGTGGATTTGTTGATATGATTATATTCATCATGACACCATAAAGTTTGTCTGTCTTTAGTGTCTGTATTAGCAGAAGAAAGGAGGCCTGCGTTAAACAGTGCCGGCGGCTGTGAGTTAATGAAATGTGATCCAGGAAGTCTGGTCTGTTTTGGTCTGATGTTTATCCTTTATTGTGCTGATCAGGAGGTAAACGGTAAAAATACAGTGTTTACATGCCAGAGGAGACCACCAGAAATGTGAGCTTGCATGGATTTAATCTGCCACGCTGCAGCCTCTTGCTGGATGACGCTGTATTGCGGGAAAAGCTGATCCAGATTCACCTTTTTTCACCATTTCATAACACGCTTTTTCATGTGTTCCTGTGCTACTGAGCACAGATTCTGTCGACGATGAGCGACAGAAGAACATCCCGCTCAGTGTCTACGTCCAGTTTATACCTGCAGCCTTTGCGTTTGTTTCCGGCTTCACCTTCGACTCCACCCTTTCTTTATTGTAGCGTTCGATACAGTTGATGGTCAGATGTTTTCAGTGTGTGGAGTTTTAGCCTGTAAATGTTTTATATGTGGACAATGATCGTTTCTTCAGCTTCTTTTTGTGCGTTAAATGACCTGCTCTCCACTCGCTAAATGCTGCTTTGATTCCCATTTAACCTAAAAGAAAAAGCTTGTTCAGTCATTATTAAAAAGCATCTTTTTTTTGTTTTTGTTTTTGGTGGTATTAAAAATATCTCTGATATGACCGTTTTGCTGTGATGTAGATGAATCAACCTGTACAGTCAATCAAATCAGGAGACAGGCTCGTCGTTTTGTCTGCCTGAAGCTTAGCAGCGCACTTTAGTGTGTCTGTGCTGAGGCCAAGATTTGTGTGTGTGTGTGTGTGTGAATGTGTGTGTGTTTGTGACGAGACCTTGACCTTGACTGCAATCCCTAATGGAGGAGGCTGTTCTGTGAATGACTCAAACTCCCCCCACCGTACAGTGGTATGTAGCAGCCCATAAAGCATGCTTAAGTCCCACTCTGGTTTCAGGGAGTGGAACACCCCCCCTCTGTTTCCCCTGTCCTGCCGCAGCCCGACCCCGCCCCTTCCTCACACTCTGAAATAGCCACGTCCTTGTCCCCACAGCACAGTGTGAGTCGGGGTGTGTATATATGCGGCCGTGGTTGATTGAGGAGCAGATTGCTGGTGACAGGTCACACTGCGTTCCGTCCCTCCGACCCCCCCAGATTAGCCACCCGCAGCCCCCCCCCACACACCCTGTCCTCCCCTCCTCTGGGCCCCCACCTGTTGGGATCCCTCTGCTGCTCAGATCTCTCTCTCTCACACACACACACACACACACACACACACAGTGGACAACCTGCGTTAACAGAATTCCCTTATTTGTCCGTCACTCACTCTGCGGGTGATAAAGGCCATTACGAGTCATTAAGGTGTGCTTACGCGTGTGTGCGTATGTGTCGCCCGGCTGGGATGTGTGTGGGTTGAAAAGACGCCTGTCACAGCACGCTCTCATAATTGCCCTCTTAGCCAATTATCCCCCATTTAAAAGCAAGTCACCTGCTCTGTTCCCGTGTCCACACAAACGCGCGCACACACGCCACACACACACACACACACACACACACAGAATAAATAACATAGAAACTTCATGTTTAATCATTGTTTGTTCCCGAGTGATATGTTTGTTTACTGTGCTGCAGTGCTGTATGGGCTGTAATGCGTTCTTTTGTTTGTGTCGGTCCTCGTTCGTTCTGTTGTCAAGTCAGAGTCATTTGTGGGGCACGTTTCAGACAATGCAAGCTCGTCATGCTTCAGACACAACAAATAACATGAAATGAATGACGTGAACATGTATTTTAATTCACTGTGTTTGTTTCCTCCTTCAGATTCTGATGCACACCAAGGACATGGTTCAGAAGGTGAGCTTTTAACACGCTTTTGGTTGTTCTGATCAGTCAGTATAATCCAAATCTAGTCAAGGAAGATTAAAAAATATTCAGATACTCAGGTAAATAGGATTTGACTTGTCTTTTTTTTTATATATACTGACTATGGCAAGTTAAAATTGTTATTTAAGAGAAATGTTCATTTATGCCTGGGGGAAATTGACATGTTCGAGTTAGAAAGAGGTAAGAAAAAAGCTGAAGAATGGTTTGAATGAAGTAATTGAAAATAGAACAAGACATTAAAGAAATTATAGTGATGAAATAAGACACGTCCATTCTATATAATACCTTAGACCATATAAAGTGAATTGAACAAACATTTGTGCCAAAGAAGTCAAGTAGTGTATTTATAAGAAATACAATACAGGTGGTAATACTTCACAGTTTTATATACAGAGTGTTACTCTTTATATAATGTAAAATACAACAATAACAATATAGTATTATTATGTAGAGATATAATACAATGATATTACTTCTTATTCTACTACACAGTAATAATAGTAGTCCTGGCAGTGTAGATGTTTCCAGGTTGAACTGTTGAACGTCTGGTTTGGTGTCACTGGTCATCTTTGAGGCTTTCAATTGAAATAAATGGGATTCAGAGCGTTTATACTGTATATATGTTGTATAAATTCATTAAATCTGGTTTGCTGTTCAGCCATAGTTTGAAGCCAACAATTCCGTTCTCTTGCTTCCATAACTATTTTTCTTTGTGCCTCAGATGAATCTGGAAGTCATCTATGGAGACACCGACTCCATCATGATCAACACCAACAGCACGTCTCTAGAGGAAGTTTTCAAACTCGGCACTAAGGTGTGTGGTCGAGCTGTTGCATGTTCATCTTTTCCAGCTGTTTCCTTATTTTAGCCATTTTCACCTCGAGCATATGTGTGTTTATTATTCCCAGGTGAAGGTAGAAGTAAACAAGCTCTACAAACTGCTGGAAATCGACATCGACGGTGTGTTTAAGTCACTTTTACTCCTGAAGAAGAAGAAGTACGCCGCCTTGGTGGTGGAGACCCACGGCGAAGGACGATACAGCGTCAAACAGGAGCTCAAAGGCTTGGACATCGTCCGCAGAGATTGGTGTGACCTGGCCAAGGAATGCGGCAAGTACGTTAAATGATCCATGCTACTGTTAGCACATTAGCATGTCACCAATCTTACAGTTTCTTTACCTTTAAGAGTCCAGCATTTCAAAGGTTTTCAGTGAACATCTGAAGCACTCCTCTCCTCTGCTCTCGCAGCTACGTCATTGGTCAAATCTTGTCGGACCAGAATCGCGACGTTATTGTGGAGAACATCCAGAAACACCTGGTGGAGGTGGGAGAGAAAGTAGCAGCTGGCGAGATACCCCTCAACCAGTATGAGATCAACAAGGTGAGGGCATGGCTGTGTGTGTGTGTGTGTGTGTCTTATGTCGACAAACTAACACAGCCAGCGTGAGGCTTTTTTCTGTTTTCTGTCTGTTCTTTATGTCTTTCTGTTTCTTTCGTCAAGGCTCTGACTAAAGATCCTCAGGACTACCCTGATAAGAAGAGCCTCCCTCACGTCCACGTGGCTCTGTGGATCAACTCGCAGGGCGGTCGCCGGATCAAAGCTGGAGACACGGTCTCCTACATCATCTGCAAGGTGCGCGTCGATGAGAGCAACATACAACCCTGATTCTTGAAAAGTTGGGATGCTCTGTAAAATATATATACAGCAGAATATGATGACTTGCTAAAACTGTTTGACATCTAGTGAACTGGAAACAGTGCAAAGACTAAATATATTTAATGTTTGACCTCATCAGCTTCATTTCAAACAAGTTGGGTCACAATCAGGCTTGTAAATATAATCTCTTCAAACACTGTTTCACTAGTTATTTTATTGGTTTTATAATTATATTTCAGCGCCTAACTTTAGTGACTTACCAAACTGTCTCCCATAGGACGGCTCAACGCTGGCAGCCAGTCAGAGAGCCTATGCTCTAGAGCAGCTCCAGAAGCAGGAGGGTCTCAGTCTGGACACTCAGTACTACCTCGCCCAGCAGGTTCACCCTGTGGTGTCCCGCATCTGTGACCCCATCGAGGGCATCGACAGCGCGCTCATCGCCACGTGGCTCGGTACGTCAGTGACAGGTTTTGGTAGACTCCAGAGGCCTTTTAGCTTGTGAAAGCGTTTTTAATTGGTGTTGTTGACATCAACTTGCGTAACACTTGGGATTAAATGCATTATCAGAATTGTCTTTTGCAGTTTAAATACATGCTATTTTATAAACGAACACTGGCCATGAGGTATTTGTGGGGCACAGCTTACTTTGAGTGGGACGACTAATCCCTCTTTATGTATGTGTTAGCATTAGTCATAATTCCTGTTTTATGGTTTGTTGACAGCTGAGGCAGCCAAACATAGAAAAGTTGTCATACCTAATGTCACAACCGCCTAATAAAAGTACAAAATAGATTTTTCATTGTTGTCTGATAGCATTAAAATTAAGAGGTTTCGGATGGATTTTGCCTGCTCCTCCTCGTCTGTGTGTGAAAAATTGTTCTAATTAACGTAAAAAGAAGGGATTCAGCAGGATAAGACGGTCTGTGTTGTAAACCAGAATTATCTTTTGTCCATGCCAGGCCTGGACCCGAGTCAGTTCCGGGCTCAGCAGCAGCACCAGAGGGAGGACGAGGCTGATGGCATGCTGGGAGCTCCGGTCCAGCTGACCGACGAGGAGCGCTACAAAGACTGTGAGAGGTTCACCTTCACCTGTCCTCAGTGCGGCACTGACAACATCTACGACAGCGTCTTTGAAGGAGCTGTGAGTATATGCACTCACTCTCATCTCATCTTATGGTGGAAGTACAATAGTTAAAAAGTGTGTTTTTTATGGTGAAAGCTGTGGCTGGACATACAAAATGGCTTTTAGGATAAAATGATGAAGTGATATCGTTTTATATCCAAAAGGTCAAAGGTCAGCTTCACTGCGGCGTCTTGATGTTCTTCGCGTTTTACAATCCGTAGCTTCTTTGCTCCAGCATCCATATTTGAAGTATTGTAGTCGACCACAAGCTGATTGGTTCTGCTGATATTGAGCTTCAGGTGATTGTTGTTCTCTGTCAGTCCTCTTATTTTGCTTAAATGACGAGTGGAACCCCATTTTCATATTAACGTATCCTTACATGTCTCTGCTGTCCTTGTCCGTTGTGCAGTGCATCTGCCCCGTCACAGTTCAGTTTATCAGCTGGTGCATCGATCAGTTTGCAAATGACGGTGTTTGAATCAGGTGATCGTTGTTGTTTATGCAACACGAAGCATGAGACTGCAAGATTTCATGGAAAAATGTTTTAGCATGTGTGCGGAAGAAGAGTTAGTTGTGGAGTCATGGACTTGTGTGCTGCACACAAAACCCTCACAGAGAAACCAAGAAAGGCTGAAAGGAAACATAGAAGATTTCTTTTTATCACTAATGGTGTGTTTAATTGGTGTGATGGATTATTCAGGAGAGAGACAGAGAAAGGCTCTCAGAGTGGAAGAATGGTGTTTCCGAAGGCATTTCAGTCAAACGTCCTGTGAAGGATTCGCGCTTTAGTCATCCTCCATATTGTGTCTCTGTCTGTATTTTTAGACAGCTGCCTGGCTCCAATATGGACTCTGTTTTCATTGGCATAGTTTGGACTCCACAACTTGAAAAGCCTTTCCTTAACCCCTACTGCTCTGTGGACACACACACACACACACGGATCTCCTTCCATTTGTCAGGCCAAGGTCGTGTTTTTCTATGTGTGTGTGTGTGTGTGTGTGTGTGTGTGTGTGTGTGTGTGTTATCAGTTTCTAATGAGGAGCAGGACACACAGCTTTTTCTTGTCTGAAACACACTAATAAAACTGACAAGCCTCTGTCCTCTGTCTGGCAGAGGGAGCTTTCATTAAATTAAAAAAAAGGGAGTATTATACACACACTCCATAAAATGTTTGATATCAACACACACTTCACTGGCATGTTTTACTGAGAGACGTACACACTCGCGCAGGAAGCGTTCCAGAAAAGCTCTGTTGAAGGGAATCAAATGCTCGGCAGACGCCGAACGATCCTTCCTGCTTTGATGTTTTCACGGTAGAGTATGGCCTTGAAATGTTCACTTACATGTGAATTTCTTTGGGCTAAATTAACCAGGATTCGTCTGATTACTGGTGTTAATTTTCCACCGTGCGTCAGAGGCCGGTATGCCCGCGCACACACAGCCAAGCCGATAAGACAGGAAGTTAATTAGGGTGGTGAACATGGTCTAACAGCTCAGTGAGAGGGGAGGACAGATGGGCCTTGACTCCACCACTGACACAGTGCCAGAAGATGGTTGGAGGAGGCGGAGATGGATGATGGAGGACAGACAGAGGAAGAAAGTTGTTTGATGAGGCTAACTGGAGAGAGGGGGGGGGGGGTGGTGGTGGTGGTGGAAAGATTAAGCGTGGAGGGGAATGAAAAGCTGGATGGAGCTGCAGGGATTTCCCTGAGTTCGGTTTTAATAGAGCGTTGGGCATCCCGCACTGAGCAGTTAAATCAACAGGCCGTGAAAGCTGCACATTATCAGACCAAGGCATGGATGGAGGCATGGTCAGGGTGGACACCTGACGTTGTAAATGGTTTCACAGTTTGTTTAAAGTGCAGGGATGAGATGGTGTAGATGACAGTTGGTTGAAGAGGTGATCTGAAGTCTCACACACAAACACAAAGACAGACACCGCTTTGGCAACTGGCAAGTGTCGTATGATTTGTATAGATGCAGCTTGTTTTGGGAGTTTTCTGTTATCAAAATGAAGTTTGGCATGAAACGAGTGAGATGAAGAAGAGTAGGAGGGGAGGAGGAGGAGAGAGGCTGCTTTCATCCAGAGCGGACGGGAAAGAAGAAAAAAACATGAAGAAGAGGAACGGAGGAGGAGGATGGACTGAGATGGAGAGGGTTAATGTGTCTGTCTGCATGTTAGAGGAGTCAAATGAGTCGATTGACTGGAACTGGGAGAAAATGAGAGTTTTTTTTCCTCCCCATAAAGAAATGATGTAGGCAAACAAAAAACCTGTGTGTGGCCGGGTGGGGGGGTGTCACAAGCATACGTGTGTGTCATTGACTTCCCTGCAGAAACCTTTTTTTTCCCCTTTCGCTGCTGTCAATGTGACAGTTAAATGGAGTTCAGGTTTAAAGAGCGAGTGTTTAAAGCTGTTATATTTAGTGTAATTGTTATGTGCTGTGGCTACTTTTTCCATTGCATTAACTATAAGCCTTGCTGTCAAGTGTTCAATTCAGGGCTACTGAGGTCGTGTTGACCTGTTTTCTTCAGGTTACAATAATGTTGAAATTTACTGGACACAGGCGTGCTTTAAGCCCTGACGCCCTCCACGATTGTGACATGTTCTTTGTGGAGCTTTAAAAGTAAGCTGCTGCGTTACGTAATTGTTGTTCTGATTGGAAGGTTAAAAACGCACCTGCGACGAATCCCTGCGCGCGTTTATTTATGCACGGGACGTTATGAAAAATGGTGGCGCCGTAGGAGTGAATGGAGTAAATGCTTCCTGTAACAGGCCTAACAACAGGCCGTCATGCAAAATAGTGTTTTTACGATACTTTGACGCCAATATTAAGTTTAGCATCGCCATACTTGAAACTGAAATGACACCGATTTGATCCTCGACAGTGAATAGATCAGAAGTCATCCCACCTCAGGGCTGCTTTTGGCCCAGTTGAAGGGTGGTGGTGGTGATGGTCGGCTGACTTGTGGTGGATCGCTTGGTGGTTTCACTTGAACTCTGTAAGTAAAATAAAATATAACACGAGAAAAAAGAGGAGGTTTGCGCGAGGTGTTGTCCGATCGGTGTCCGAAATCAGCTGTGGTTGTTGTCAACGGCCACTCTTGACTGCAGGGTGAAAAGCAGGCTGTCATCGAGAGAGGGAGACACCACGTCGTTTAAAATGGGCTGCAGACAGTCTCTCCTGGAAGGAATTCATAGGACGGCACCTGTTTGTATTCATGTCAAGAGAGGGGGGAAAAAAAAGGCTTTGCAGTGAAGTTCAGACCTTGGCTCCTCTCTCACCTTTGCACCACTGACCAATCATGGCATGAAGTGGGCTCTGATGTCAGATCATCACTTTGAGGAGGTTACAGAACAGTTCAGACTGCAGAATTTGCAGCTGAAATGAATTCACTCTTAGATTTTGGGTGAATTCGGCAATGACAGCGACGCGTTTTCAGTGTCTTTTTGAAATAGAAATTTGACACACAACATCTGAGTTGTAGTACATTTACGAGGATGAGGCGTTTTTTGGTTACCTTGGAGTCAGTAAACACTGAGAGTCTGACCAGCTTTCAGTGTTTGGCACTTTTTGATTCACAGATTCTCAGAGTAATAAAGCTCTCTGTCTCCCAAAATAGTTTATAGTGCTCACCTCATTGCACCCGCAAGTTTCCTCGATTACACATGCAATATTGTGCAGACCTTCCTGTCAATCAGTGCAAACATTTCAACCGTCTGCAGTACTGCTGTGAGTCACCTGAATGGGTTGTGTACGACAATGCTGTCGCCTGTTTTAGTTCATGTGTTTTGAACAAGACTCAAGAGTTTTTGCTCAATAGCTGCAGCAGATGATATTGTGTGTGACTTACTCTGTTGTCTGTGTCTCAGGGATCAACGCTGGAGACCAGCCTGACGCGATGCTGTCACGTCCCCTGCGCGGGCCGCCCCATCGACCACGCTGTCAACATCAGCAATAAGCTGCTACTCGACATCCGGCGCCATATCAAGAAATACTACTCTGTGAGTATTTGTGTTTGTATTCAAGTTTGCAAGTGTAAGTGAGGATTAAATGCGACTGTTTCTTCCAATAAAACTCTCCTTTACACAAGCTCAGAACCCAAACACACAAGCATTCGTGCATTTACTTCTTCACCACCTGCGGGGCCACAAATGGACTTCATTCAGTGTTTAATGGTGCAACTTGTTAGACTGGCACAGCTGGCCGGCTGACGACTTGCTCTCTCTTCTCCTATTTTTTCCCTCTTTTTTTTTTTAAAAACATTTTCTCCGAAGGTTGCAGTTAGTTCACAATACACATTTCTTCATGTGCTTCACTTGAGCAGAATATGCACTAAATATAAATTTTTGCCACACAAACACCAAGCCGTACACACTGTTAAGGCCTGTGGTTGCTAAAGAAATTAAATAAATGCTTCAGCTGACAAAATACAAGCTTAAGTGGACAGAAACTGAGCTGTTTGTAATGAAACAGTCAAAACTTGTAGAATTGACCTCCCACAAAGTGTGTATAATAGCGTTGGACTATGTTTAATGCAACGTGGGATGCAACAGATGCAGTAATGGGAAGAGAAGCCATCAAAAAAAAGATGTTGGACAAGAGATGGAGAAAACCTCAGCAGGACACTGCGCTGACATTTCCAACCAAAGAACACATTATGCCTGCAAAATGAAAAGAGCACCAGACAGATTTGAAGGAGCATGATCCATGAAAATACTTAAATGGCCATTCTTACTTTGAATACCAAGTTTAACATGCAGTCTTTGTTGGGTTTTTTTTTGGTTTTTAAAGATGATAAGGTGAAATTTAAATGATAGATCTGGGAGAACTGGGTCATTGGAGAAACTAAAAATGCAGCAAGTCAAATGTGTTTGAGTTTAAAGATCGAGTAGATTTGATGATATCTCGGCATATAGGAGACGGATTGGCATCACCCTCTGTACGGACGCTTCCTCTCTCGTCACACTAATGTGCTAATATGCTAAACGTTAGCATATTAGCATGCTGACATTAGCATTTAGCCCAAAGTTCAGTCGAGTACAGCGTCACAGAGCTGCTGGCATGGCTGTAGACTCTTAGACTTAATGGTGTCATTCAAAAACACAAGTTTGTCTCAGCATAAATTATCAGGTTTATTCTCCAGGGAAGAAAATTTAACAGAATTTTGATCAAATCTACAAAGGAAAGCAAATTAATGCACATTTCCATCCACTCCCATTGCGATTACTAGCAGTTAGTTCATCAGAATAAAGTCATGATTTATTTGCTAAGTCTGTTTCTGTCTCTATCGATACTCCAGCTTTTTCACCTCAGCAGAGCCTAAAAACTTTTTTGTGAGATTTTTTGAGATTTCCTCTCTGGCAGCAGGTAGATGGAAACCCACCTACAGCCCCTGCATATGTTTGCTAAATTGTTATACACAGTTATTATAGGTTGTGGGGGAAATACTGTTCAGTGTACCTGCTGTCGGCTTCCTTTCACTGCTGTGCTGCTCTGATTTATGTTGGTACAATGTTTTCAAACTGACGTCCAGTGACCGAGATTAGCTCTGATAGATTCCTGTTAGACCGAGTGGAAACAGGACGCGAAACCAAACAACGTTCAGGGCGAGTCGTCACTGTACTCAGAGTCTGATGAGCAGCCGGAGTGAAGCAGGCTGGATGCCTGTGTTGTCTTTGTGGAGGTCTCTCTCTCTCTCTCTCTCTCTCCTGGTAGCGTCTAACACCTTGGTCTTGAGTGAGTGGAATGCACTGTCTGTAAAGTGTGTGCGTGTGTGTGTGTGAGTGTGTGTATGTGGGGGTTACTCTCCCACAGTGCTGAACAGAAATCAATTAGTTTGGTGAATGTGAGGGGAGCGAGCCCCCCTGAACCCCTTTGTCACAATGTGTGAAACAGCTGCTACCACTGAATACTTACACCTCACACAGCAACACACACGCACACACACACACACACACACCACTGGAGGCTGAACAGCAGTGGACACAGCACACACAGCGGGGCAATGAAGAGGGGTAATATTGTGTAATTAAGGATTCCTTTCAGGCCGAGGGAGAGTTCAAATAGAGCTGTTTGTCTGGCCAGATAGACTGAAAGCTCAGCACCTCTGTGTGTGTGTGTGTGTGTGTGTGTGCGCGTATGTGTGTGTGTGTGTGTACACCAATATACATGTATGTGTGCTGGTGTCCTAAGCTAGGACCACAGAGACATTAATCATTAGTGAAATTACCTCCTGCCCCCCCCCCCACCTCTCCCCCCACCCTCATCCCTACCATTATCAATAAACCAGCACCCTGAGAATGGGCAAACACTTGTTCACTCCTCACACACACACACACACACACACACACACTCTCTGTGGTCATCCTTTCCTCCTCTCGTCCCGCTGTCTTTGGCAAAATGAGAGATTCGCTTGTTTCCTGAACCACCCAATTCTTCTTTTCCTTTTTTTTCCCCTTTTTTAAAAACCCCTCCCATCTAACCACCGTTGCCATGGCATTTAACAAATTATTGCAATTACCCTCGTCATGCGGGTCGCCCCTGGAAACAGGCTGAGGGGCAAGAGAAGAAAGGGGGAGGGAGAGAGAGAAAGGGTGAATGAAGACCAGAGAAGGTGATAATCCTGTTTTGAACAAAAGGTCAAATTGTTGAATAGAGAAGCTTTGATTAAGCGGAGGAGGTACAAAGTGGAACCGTTTGAGCTCTATTCAGTGTGTGTGTGTGTGTGTGTGTGAGAGAGAGAGAGGGAGAGTGTGTGTGTGTGCGTGTGCATGTGCGTGCGTGTGTGTGAGAGAGAGGGGGAGTGTGTTTGAGAAGTAGACCGATTTTAGGTGGAGCTGAAAGTGTTGACTGCTGAAGCACAAAAACTGTTAGAGCTCTTTCTGGTGCTTCTGTGTGTGCGTGTGTGTGTGTGTGTGTGTGTGTGTGTGTGTGTGTGTGTGTGTGTGTGTGTGTGTGTGTGTGTGTGGCAGGTGGATTCCTCTGGTCCAGGAGTCACATCAGAGAGGTTTCTCTGTCTGTCTTGACAGTAACAGTACAGCTGAAACGAGCAGTCGATTCACAGATTAGTAGATTAGCTTTAACCAGCAACTATTAAGATTATTTAGTTAGAATTAAGTTTTTTTTTAAGCAAAAATGCCCAAATTTCTAGTTGTTGCCTGTCAACATCTGTCAAATTAAAGTGAAGATTTTTGGCCTTTAGACTGTCGATCACACAAAACAAGGAATTTGAAGACATTGAAGGGCGTTTCTAACTATTTTCCTTATGGACCAAACAGTTCATCAATTAACTGAGAAAATATACGGATTCAACTATTTTGAAAAGGATTTATTTGCAGCCCTGATCAACAAGAGGTGACCCAGAACAGATGGAAGAAGAAAAGGCGACTAGTGATCATTTTCATGATCAATGAATCGTTGAGTCGCTAAAATGTGAGATATTAGTGGAAATGAAACTTCCCTGAGCCAAATGTGAGAGGCGCAACGATAAATCGATTAATGAATCGACAGAAAATTAATCTGCAGCTAGATAGATGTTCGTTGCAGACCCGATTTGCAATACATGACCCTTAAATGTGAAAAGACGTGGAGCAAAGAAGGTTCAGACCAGTGCTGCAACCAATGAGTCAAATAATCTGCCCGTTATCAATCAGTCAGTGACTTCTTTTGTCAGTGTAATGTCATAAATGATGAAAAGAGTCAAAAGTTTTGCTTGTTTTGTCAGGCCAACTCTCCAAAGTGAACGTTTTTGACTATAAAAGACTTTAACGACTAACTGCTTCACTGCTAACTCCCAGTCAGAAGTTCAAGAGTCGAAGACGGAGACGGCAGAATAATGAAAAAGATCACACTTTACCATACAAATATATACATATCCCTGCAGCTGCAGCAGAGTATCGGACTCCATACTGTAAGAATGAGAGGCTTTGCACGAGATGAGAGTGTTAAAATAACCGAAGAGGCGAAGAAGAGGAGGCAGAGAGAGGGTAGATTTCGTGGTGGGCCCTGTCGTGGCCTGGTCTTGCCTCTGTTTGGTTAAATTATGTGGAACTCATTTGACGTCTGCATTCAGTGTGTCAGGTATCCACTGCTATAATTATGCAATTATGAGCCTTTATTCTCTCACGTCCCACTGTACACCCCCACCCAGCCTCGCTCCGCCGAAATGCCTCAATTAGATTTTTTTTTTCCTGCCTCACTCCTCACGCGCTCCTTGTTTTTAGCCCTTTCTCCGTGGCTCACACGGGTCTGCCGCACTTAATCTCAATTTATTTTCACGAGTGTGTGTGTGTGTGTGCGCTTGTGGTTTGTGTGGATGGGTTTGAGGTCACAGCAGCAGAGCACAAGGGCATTGTGGGTAGCTTATTCCTCCTGTCAGCCCTCTCGGTGGTGTATGCGTCTTGGAGGCTTTGATGTGTGTCTTATTTTAATTATATTTTAATGCATGTGAATGGGGAATCAATATGTTTGTGCGCACACTGAATGCGGTTTGTGTGTATGTGTGTGTGTGTGTGTGTGTGTGAGAGAGAGACCCATGGGAACAGCAGTGTGTGCCAAGGCTTGTGTCATAAGAAATACACAAAAAAAAGGCAGATCAAGCAGCCGCCCATTGAAAAACACACTCTCGCACTCCTTATCTCCCACCTCCACCGAACCATTGTCCCGCGTACGTCTTTATCAGAGACGCCGAAGCCGTCTCATTTCCCATGATGCTCTGCTCTTTGTTGAAGAGCGGCAGAGGTGTTTAGATAATTAGCCCTGGAGCTGGGGTTTGTGGGTAAAGCTGTGAACTCTGGGACTTTCTAATTGATTTGGGACATATGTGTGTGCTTGTGTGAGCGTGTGTGTGTTTGGCTTTCATTTGGAAGAGATTGGCTGGCTGACTCTCTCTGCGTTTGTGTGTCTGTGTGTGTGTGTGTGTGTGTGTGTGTGTGTGTGGTTGCACTATATAGGGAGAGAACATTTACAGTATAAAGTCCAGTTTGTTCTTGAAGTTCAGCGTGTGACAGGTTTTACCTGCTGCACACACAAAGTGCTTCACAGCTCTTTATATAATTGGAAATAATAACGCTGCTTTGATCACTTCTAGGTGTTCAGAGATTGGAGGAAAAGTTGTAATATTGAACGGAAAGCTCGGATTGCAGGTTAGGTCATTGATTCGATCCCCATTATTTGATAATAATAGTGTAATTAGTATTTTTGACTGTAGATTTTGTTCCGTCTCAGGAGTCTTTGGGAGTACCAGGATTGCATTTCGTCTTTGACCATCCTGTTGTGGGTGTTTAACATCATGAATTTCAAAATTAAAGTCCTTACAAAGTGCTTTAAATATGTTATGCATGATATAAGTCACTAGAAAGCGCAAAATAATTGATTTGATACAAAATAAATGAGCTTTATTATGACACATGTCGCCAGTTGTTTTTTTTTTAGATGTTACATGATACATTGATTGAGATGCATCAACCCGTTCATTAATATCGTGGATAAACTACATCACAGGAAAGCACGAATGCAACAATCTTCATGCTGATCCTGGAGGAAAACCTGTTGTAGTCCACAAAAGAAAAGCAATTTCTTTTCCCAACCTTAAAGCCAAACCTACAACGTGCATTAGATTGAAATAACGCTGAGGTTTCTGAGTCCAGACCTCAGTCCAGTTCAGGAATGCCGCCGTTCACTCTTCTCCGCGTGAGCCGACGAGACAGAAAAATGTCGGAATGACACCCAAAATGATTCAAAGTTATCAAACATGCTCAGACAGGGATACGTGTTTTAGAAACACCGTAATGATAAAGTAAATTTTTGTTTTTAGCTGTTTCATGTGCACTGCCAGCAGCTTCGCTCTCATTCATTCGGTCATTTGTTTTGGCGCTTTAAAGTTCAGCAGAAACACACGCAGGTAACCCGTCTTTCTAACCAGTTTGTTCCAGTTGTTTTTCGCCATGAAAGGTTATTGAAGGGTTCTCCGCAGTGGAAAAATGGTTTATATACTGTAGGAGTCGGCTGTAAAGAAAGAAAATAATCTTTACCATTTCTTTTGTTGCTGCTGCTGCGGCTGCTCAAAACTGATGAGGAGACGAGACAAAGCCAAACATAAAAATCAATCAGAGGAACAGTGGCTGCCTGTCTGTGTGAGGGGGATGTGGATAAGAAGACAGGTGCAGTGGTTTTGAGGGGGTCTATTTTGAGTGAATGGAAGAGAGGAAGGATGGATGGATGGATGGAGGAAAGAAGGGAAGGCGTTGATGGTGGTGGGTCTTATTCTCTGTCATTAGTTGGGCATTAACCCCCTCTCCTTTAAACCCCCCTTTGTAATGACAGGGCATAAGAAGCAGAGGGGGTGGAGGGGTCTGGAGGAAGACGGGGAGATTGAGAGGGTTAGACCACAGCACCTGCCCAGGGTCACTACCTCGCCCCAGGGGGTCCTAACTACTGCCGTTTTGGCTGTCCACTGCTCTGCCTGTCTGACAAGTACTCACAGAGCAGGACCCCGACACACAGCAGCTGAAGATACATTGAAATGTAAAGAGGAGGGGGACGCAGGGTGGGATGTGAGGTCACATGTAAACCTCTGTTCTCGTCTCTCGTTGCAGTTGTTTTTATTCCCCAGCTCCTCGTTTTCATCCTCCGACTACTTTTCTTGTCACTTCTGTTGTGCAGAATTAGAGCGACTAAATGGGAGCAACAATTTTCAGCAAAATTCTCCTCATTACCAGAAGGCGTTTGTCTTGAGGCAACAAAAGTTTGGGGGTTTTTTCTTTCTTTTTTTTTGGTCAATTTTAAACAACACCTTTATCAACACAATGAATGGCGAGACCAACACATTTTGTAAATAAGTAATCACATAGGGTAGTAAAGGCTGCTGGGATTTTTGTTTTTTCTCTGATGCGAGCCTCTCTGTCTGATGGAAGCGCACCTTATTCATGTGCGTGTTTTGAGATACTTCCATCAGGGATCCCTTTAGATATGAGAAAGTTGTAATTTAAAGTAATCTCAAAGAAGTATTGCGGTAATGGAAATTCGGGGAGTTTGACAGATGCGTTGAAAAGCATAGAACGGCAAATGGGTCAATTTAGCCGAGTGTATTTTAAAACTTGTTTTTTGGCTTTTTATTGCTTGATATTGTGGTTCCCAGTGTTCAGTTTCTTCTTCGGAGCAGCAGGAACTTCAGCGGTAACCTGACGGGTCACAGATGTAACACCTGAGGAGTGACCTGAAGTGTAGGGACACGGCTGTTATGTTGTTTTTATCAGTAACGACTCATCTGGTCATTATTTTGATGAATCATTTTGTCTAGAGGTTGTCAATCTGAAAAATTATATAAGAAAGCAGCTGCCAAATAAGTCTCTGACGATCGACAGCTACAGCTCTGCTGAAGTTTGGAAGCTTACAGGTGGTGTAAATCATGTGTCTCTCGCAGGGCTGGTTGGTGTGTGAGGACCAGGCCTGCCAGAACAGGACCAGACGTTTGCCCATCGCCTTCTCCCGCCACGGACCCATCTGCCCCGCCTGCGCCCGGGCCACTCTCAGACCCGAGGTAACAACCAACCACAAACATCAGAAAGCACACATGACCAAGCGTTTTCCCCCTATATGGTTAAAGAACGGCGGCCACAAACACACACCAAAGCACATTGAACTGTGTGCGTTTTGTCCAGGTGATGGTGCTATGGAGCTGAAGTCTCTCCTCGTATGTGCTGTACATCTTTACTCATTAGTATCACATTTCACCATATATACACACACACACATACACACACACTGATAAAAGCAGTCTACCCAGCAGGTGTGTGTGCGTGTTTGTGTGACAGTGTGCCCGTGCACTCACGCCTGCCGCCGTGAGGCACTAAGAGCTGGTTGGTAGTTAAACCATTAAAAGCATCTGTCCGTCCAGCTCTGGTAGCCGCCTTATGAACGCTTTGTTAGCTTGACCACTGGATTTAAAAGACACACTCTCCCTTTCAATTTGAGCGTGAAGGTTCACTTTTTTTTTTTTTTTTTTTTTTTTTTGTTCTTCCCCCTTTCTGTCTCTGTCCCATACTTACCAGTCCTGTCTGAAGCCATGCCTTAACTCTCTCTTGTCAATTTCTTTATCTTGCGTTCTCTGCTCCTACCCCCCCCCCCACCCCCACCCCACCCCGGCTGCTTTGCTGTGTCTGACTCTGTGGCGACAGGTTGTAAACCAGAAGGCCAATTTCTGCTGTCACTGTAGCCACTTAGGCGGCCATTGCTGTGCCTGAGGGCCGTGGCACTTTAAACTGTGGGGCTGAATAAAACATTTAACTCTCTGTGCTCACTCATGCACCCCTTCTACACCTCAAAACCTGGAGCTTCTCTTCATTTTGCCCGACCGCACTGTTTGATCTC